>NC_137235.1:3519325-3551825 GCF_949987685.1 Ammodytes marinus | reverse complement strand
CTCTCCTTCCCTCTCCAGTCCCGCTGTTCTATCGCTACAGATCACATTTACAATCCATGCATTGTTAATTTAACAAAATAAAGCACCAATGTGTTCCTACCAAAAAGCAGCCACCACGTAGGGTTTGCGTCGCGGAGTGTGTAGCCGAGATCCAGCCGAGAGAACAGGGATCCGTAGAGCAGCGCAAGACAACAATAAAAATGGGGCGCAGCTGGCAGTGCCACCGGATGTCCAACATTAATTGTTAATACGGCCGATTTCTGAGGATGTGGATGTGGCTACAGCGTGTTTCACAGATCAGACAAAACGCGCAACGATAAAACTCTGCTCCCAGTCAAACAACAGAGACTACACACACACACACACACACACACACACACACACATAGCCGCGGACTTTTTTTTGTCAAATATTATTAAAAGTTTGACGCAAGAAGAAGAAATAAATAACAAGTTTGGCTGCTGTTTTGTCTGCCTGCAGGTGCTGCTGGTGGTCTCTCTCTCTCTCTCTCTCTCTCTCTCTCTCTCTCTCTCTAACACACACACACACACACACACACACACACACACACACACACACACACACACACACACACACACACACGCAAGTTAAATGTAGTTTTATACAATAAAACTGTGAAGAATGCGAGGGAAAAGCACATAAGGAGCGAATGTATCTTTTTACATGTGCGCAATAATATGGGAAATATGTAAATGTGTCTTATAACTATATAATAAGAAATATAATGAAACAAAGGGATTAGCGTTGATATTGGCGAATGATATAGTCATATATAATATTTCCAATCAATATGTGGATGTGGAGAGAGTAGTTCTGTGCCATCTCTGCGTTCCACTGTGTGCCAATCCGTGTGAAAGTAGCCATTTTTACATCCCACAAGACCGTTAAAAGCCTTCGAATGTTTACCTTCGTCATGGAATAAGTATTTTTTTTAGTAACTTCCCAGCCGCTAAACTCTAAACTTGCCGTAAACGCGTGTTGCTTGTAGCGCATATTAGCCTAGATACAGAGTGGGAAAGCTGCTGCGTAGCGTGTTAGCCTATGGATGGGGCTTTTACCTTATCGCGTGTGTCCTCGTATGTCCCCTCGGAGTTAAGGCTCCTCCGGACGGGGGTAAAATGTCGGCCTCGGCCTCTCCAGATGATATTATGATTACGCACCACCACCATCCGCGGAGAGGGGAGAGAGAGAGAGCAGCAGCCCGCATACACACCACCAATAGCGGATCCAGCTTCTTTAACCTACACGGTCCTCATGCAGGAAGTTAGTTTACAGTAGTATAGGAGCTCCGACGCTGGCCTGTTGTATGGCGGATAAACGGGATAGAAAATACGGTTGTAGTGACTGCTGAACACCCCTCCACCCCCCCTCCCTCCCCTTGCCTTCTCCTCATGTCACTCCCTCCCTCCATTGCTGCACAATAAATCCTCCACCGATTAGGAAATGCGGGAATCAAATCAACTCTTTTAGCCTATCTCTCTCCCCCGTAAACTGATTCCTTTATTCTTTATATCAACTTTTACACCAACTCTCTATCCGTCACTGTGTGTGTGTGTGTGTGTGTGTGTGTGTGTGTGTGTGTGTGTGTGTGTGTGTGTGTGTGTGTGTGTGTGTGTGTGTGTGTGTGTGTGTGTGTGTGTGTGTGTTGGTGTTGGATGACACTTTCTCAACTGGCATTTTGGAGACAGAAGGAAGACACGCGCGTAAAAATAGATTAATATTTTGGTGGAAGGGTTGAGGGTTGGATCGTTACTGTGTAAAATGGATGTGTGTCCTCTTTCTTTGTTGTTGTATTTGTGCAGCTGTGTTTTGTTGTTTTGCTGTTGTTTATACGCAGTTGGTTAAGCCACGCGTCACAGGGCGTAATTACGGTAAAGCGCAGTAAAGGTAGAGCGAGAGCGGTTGTGAATGAGTGACTGACCTGGAGGTAAAGTGTGTCAGCTGTTAAAACAGTTGCAGCTCTCATCGGAGGATTGGGGGGCACATGAGTTCACGAATAATCCCGTAGACCGACTGTCAATCTCGTTAGAGTTTAGTGCGCGATACTTCTGGCAGCGGGATTTCAAAATAAAAGTCACGTCATGGACAACGGTGCGGTGGACAATTGAAATATGCCATTAGATTATTAAATACATTGTACATTTGAAAGGTAGATTGCTATTATACTTCCATGCCAATGACTTATTAGTATACATGTATACATATATAGGCCTAATATTTTAAATGATCTTTTGTCTGTTCATTTATTTATCTACTAGAATGTATTTTTTTTTCTTTTTTCTTTTTAATTTCAGTTTTTGCTTTACTTACTTTTATTTTCCATGGCTAAAGAAGCCCATTTGAATAGAACTGAATTGTAATGACTCTTATATTATTTGTATGAAATTACTGTGTATAGGTAAGTCAAAATTCAAATTGAAATCCAAGTTGATATCAAAACAAATGTGCAGTTACGAGAGAGAGCAGGCAAAACATTTTATTTTTAAACATTCCAAACCTCCAACCATTCCCAGCGCGATTCTGAAGGTTATTACAGAAGGATTTGATCACATGTTATGAGTCAGATTTTAGATACATTTTGTTGACATGCTGAAACATAATGAAAATGCATTGATGTATTGTGTTTTTTTTAATATATAATGAAAAAAGACATTTCTGAAAAATGTTAATACAAAAAATTATTGTTTAAAGGCCTACTTCACCGGTTGGAATATGAAGGTGTATTGAACTCTGAGATCCTATTTAGTATAAATGTGCAATTTAAAAAAAAAATCGGATCATCCTAGCCTGAGAAAAGGCAGAAAGAGTGTTTTATGGTCTCACTGTCTAACCCTACAGTTTCCTTACTGTGACATCACAGTAAGGGTCAGGAATAACAGGACAGCTGGGCCAAGGGAAGACTAAGGGACGACTGAGGGAAGAAAAACCTCATTCATCATATTATAATAGTTATTTTATAATGATAGAACGCTGGTTCCGTATGGGTGAAGTATTCCTTTAACTGTAAGTCATCAACTGGCAACGTTTCCTATTCTCCTATAGGCTTTTACAGGATGTCATATTATTATTACTTTTTTACCATATCATTAGATCCTTATCGAATAATTGAAACTGAAACATAATTTGGTCAATATATTTTATTTTCTTAAATCATACTTTCGCTTTTTCGCTGTCTGACTGTGTGCAGCTTGATGGACTTTGAAGACGGAGAAAACGGATATGGCGTGTACGTCAGAGGGGCGTGGTCATCCGACCCGTCTTTAAGGACACCGGGAGGACTGGTGCTATGAACCCACTGACCCCAGCCGGATCCCGGGCTGCTTCAGACCAGAACAACCGCCTGGATCTTTTCCTTTCACCGACGTATTGAACGGAGCAGTTACCCCGGCAGGAGGCCTCCACAGCCGGCTTACTACAACTCAACACAACGCCACTGCACAACCACATTTAGGCCTACATCTGTTAAAACTCAAGTTTATTCCCTTGTGTGTGCTTTGTGGTGAACTTTTTAATGAGTAGAAGTGGCGAATGTAAAATCCTCATTGATAAAAAAAAAAGTGGGGTGGACACAATAATAGAAACCCCTCTCAATAGGCTATAACACAATACACTGCTATATCATAATCATGTGCAATATTAGGCTCCTATTAGGTTAATGTACTTTAATGCATGTAGTATTTCATTCATTATTACCCTAGGGCGTAGGCTACTTTGTGCATTAGGACTTGTCAGCATGATTGGCTATCTATTCTTAATATGCATTCACTTTTCAATATGTTTTTTTTAATAACATTTGTTTATTTTATATTTAATTTATTGTACATTCTTTGTTTTTATTTCCGTAATTTTGGAACAACTTGCCAAATTAATTTTCTTCAGAATAAATACAGTTCTATCTTAAAATATATATCTTCGATGATACCTTTTTTTAAACATACCCCCTCCCCCCTCCTTGTAGTTAATTATAGGAACGTTTTGCTTGTTAAGTTAATTATCTAAATGTAAAAAGTCACTCTCAGTACATACTGTATCTCAGTCGCAAGTTTGATGCTTATCATGATGTTTAAAAGAAATCATCTCCCTATTGTTGTGAAATATCAAATGTCAGCCTGTTCTGCTCTACAGTGTAAGGCAGGGCAAGGCACGTTTATTTGTATAGCACATTTCAGACAGAAGGCCATTCAAAGCGCTTTACAGGGGCATGAAATACATCAAAGATTAAAATACATCAAGTATAGAATAGACATTAGAAAAGCGAATGAAAAACATGAAAAGCAAACGTGTAAATTGTAACAGATTTTTTCCTTAATGGAATACTTCACCCATACGGAACCAGCGTTCTATCATTATAAAATAACTATTATAATATAATGAATGAGGTTTTTCTTCCCTCAGTCTTCCCTTGGCCCATCTGTCCTGTTAATCCTAACCCTTACTGTGATGTCACAGTAAGGAAACTGTAGGGTTAGACAGTGAGACCATAAAACACTCTTTCTGCCTTTCTCAGGCTAAGATGATCCGATTGAATTTTTTTTTGCACATTTATACTAAATAGGATCTCCGAGTTCAATACACCTTCATATTCCAACCGGTGAAGTAGGTCTTTAAGAGAGATTAAACAGGTCCCAACAGGCAGCCAGTGTTGTTATAGGCCGGATCCTGTAGATGACATGTTTAACATACTGTTGTTTGGACAGGAGGGTAGGTTGCTATGGCGCATGTCAAGCCACATTTTATGAATACCGAAGGAGATTTGTGTTGATCTGTGTCTATAGCATAGGTCTATAGACAAAGCCCTGTGTGTGTGTGTGTGTGTGTGTGTGCGTGCGTGTGTGCGAGTGTGTGCCCTTGATTAATGTGCATTCATTCATCATTCATCTGTTCAAGCAGAAATGTAGGCCAAGGCTTTGCTGTCTCCCACTTTAAGGACAACTCCGCGTTCTCCACAACATGTCTTCTTTCATACTAGTATAAATACAATGTCCAAAATGTACATTTAAACCTTGTCTGTTTGCATCTGTACATTTTCCTTTAAAACCATCTTTAACGGCCATTATCTCAACATTAGTTTTTTTCATGATCTGAACCTAAAATCTCAACTTCTAAAAGCACTTACATCAACTCAACTTTCCATGATCATTCTCAGCACTATTCTCAAGGCTGCTACAGAAGGATGCATTCCTATGTTGTTCCTTGTCTGATTTATGATAGATTTTGTTAATAAAAACACACAGAAAATTTATTTTTTCAAACATTTCTGGTAACATTTATTATTATTTTTTTTTTTTTTAAGATATTTTTTGGGCATTTTTATGCTTTTTATTGATAGTGTAGAGACAGAGGTGAAATGGGGCAGAGAGGGGAGTGACATAAAGAGAACGACTGCGGGCGGGAATTGAACCCGGGTCCGCTGCTGGGCCCGGCCCGGGAGGGGGACGCCCTACCAACTGAGCTAAAGGCGCCCCCCTGGTAACATTTTTTAATTAAATTTACCCCATTCACCTTCAGTGAAGCAGAGAGAATATTACTGTGTCCTCTCTCATCTTTCATTTCAGTCGCAGTTGGTCAATCAGTCACAAAAAAAATCACTTTCCAAAACGTCATGTGTGTCTGATGGGCCGTTCAGTCATTAATCTGCTCCTGTAATGAGACGCATTTATCTGCTGCTGTGAATTATAGATGAATGTTTGTCCTCATCGGAGGTAATCAAATATAAATGAATAAACCGGTATATAACATAATTATAATAAAGCATGCAGGCACATCACTTCTAACTGCTACATCCAAGAAGTACGTATAGGCCTATTTTGCTTGGGGGTATGTATACAAATCTGTTTTTACTGTATGTTCAATTCCATTTGTATTATAATGTAGAGGACTACGTTCATGTAATTTGACAATTGGAATGTTATTTTCTATTGTGTAAAGAACTACGAGCTGCATTTCTTGCATGAAAGGTATGGTACAAATAAAGTGTTTTTTATTATATTTACAACTAGGACACACTATTTCACCATAACATTTCACCTTAACCTTTGACCCTCTTGCTTATTGATCCATCTCATCACTGGTTGTTCCATCTCAGTGGCCCATTCGGGGTGCGTTCCAACACCCATACTTCCCTGCTATTAAGTATTGTAGAAAAAATATTTGCCCTATCATTCCAAATCGCATACTTTGTCTTTTAACTATACTACATTCTAAAGCATTCAAGTTTCCATACGGCAACATGTAATAGGATGTATAGGGACATCCTGGTAGCTAAGATTTGCTCAAATTGTAGCAAACTGCATTCTCTTTATGGACAACTGCTGTTCGTAGTAAAAAATCAAATCAAATCAGTTTTATTTGTATAGCCCAAAATCACAAATACATTTGTCTCAGTGGGCTTTACATTCCATACAATATGATACAATATGACACCCTGCCCTTACACCCTTAGCACGAGTATGAGCTTTGGAACGCAGACATTGCAAAATATGACCAGTACATCCGGGTGTTTTCGACTGCATTTCTTCATGCATGTGTTCAGGGTTGGGACATTCTAAATCCATTTCTGACTTACCAAATCGCTCACTACAAGGCAAAAGTACTTCACCTTTTAGTCTTTCACTTTTCCAGCTCCAGACGGTTTTTCAATATGAAATGTGAATTTTTATTGAGGGAATATCTTCCTATATAGAGCATTCCTCTGTTTTAACAAGGGCTGAAGTATTTGAATAATAAAAAATAAAAAATACTTATGCAGATGTGTGTTGAAGGCCTACTGTACAACTGTTTCATTATATGAGTGAATGGAGCATGTGTGTGTGTGTGTGTGTGCGTCCCTGAGCCATTGTATGTGCGTCCCTGTGCCATTGTGTGTGTGTTCTAGTGCCAGTGTGTGTGTGTGTGTGTGTGTGTCTGTGTTTGTGTGTGTGTGTCAACCTTGTCCTCGATCACCAAGGTAACTTAAAAACTGAGTCCTTCACATAGAGAGTCCCTGCCTCAGATTCTCATCATATTTTCTTCTTTGCACAAACACACAGTGATACAATTAACCTCCAAAGGAAAATGCTTGGAATGAATTGATGTGTGTGTGTGTGTGAGAGAGCTGGTATTACTCATGTTGTGGGGACATTTTTCTGTTCACACAGTGATACTGTGGGGATGTACCTTCCTTTTGGGGACAAAATGGAAGTCCCCATAACATAATAATTACATATTATGGTGATTACTTGCTTTAAGGTAAGTATCAACTAAGGTTTAGGTTTAGGTTAGGGTTAGAATAAGGCAAGTAGTGGTTATGAATAGGGCAAGTCTCCAGGAAATGAATATAAGTCTATGTAATGTCCTCGAAAGTGATGAAAACACAACCTGTGTGTGTGTGTGTACTTGTTATTTCATCCTTGTGAGATCAGATTAAGCTCCTGTGCGGGTAAATAGGTTAAGTGGATGTATTTTTTTAGGTGTCTAGTCATGCTTACAATCCAGATCTTCTATAAAAATGGATTTGCACTCGGCATATCCATTAGAAAACCCTGAGCACTTGCCCTGCATTCCAAATCGCATGCTCTTTCTTTTCTACAAAATATACCGACGATAAAAATAATCTAGTTAGGATGCAGTATGCATACTATTGGGTTGTACCTTTACTTATTTATTTCATGATAACATTGCGCCTTGATCTTGCCTCTTGCTTTTATATCCGTCGCATCCCCGTTTGTTTTCATATGGAGGCTTCGTCGATGTGACGTCACTTCAGGTTCGCACTGGATTATGGGTCAGAATCGCCCAAATAGGATGCTGTTTTCAACACTAAAAATCTCAGCCGGTTTTTAGTAGACATCCGGGTCTTTCTAACCATCCTAAATCTGGCCACAAGAATGGGGACATCCTAAATCTTTTTTCTACCATACTAAATAGTAGAACGTATGCGATTTGGAACGCAGGGTTGCTAGACGTGTGTGTGCGCTGTATATTCCATTCCCATTCAAAAACACTCACTCCAGGCCAATAATGTCAACAGAGCACCAGGACTGTATGAGACTTATACATTATTTTTTATTGGGTGTTTCACATACGGCCACTTACATTTGAAGGATTAACTTCACACTGATACAAGGTCACATAAAGAAATCTCATCTCCACCAAACAGATCCGTGTAATTTAGGAGATTGTTTTTTTTGTCACCATGGAGACTCCTCTCTTCACACACACACTAAACAAATCTATCTCGCCCATCTATGTCACAAGGGAGGAATATTGGAACAACAGCCGGATATTATGAAACAGGACGGAAAAAAAGATTCATAAGAAGCCCAAGAAGTTTGACATTTTCGGAGCAAGTTGACACACAGCGTTCACAGGTTTAGTGCTCGTTAGTTCGCTGGATGAGAGCACAATGCCATCAGTAGTTAAGTTATTGTCTTAATTAGTCAATTGTTACATTGAAATTTGTCTTTCCGTATGTCCCATATCAAGTGACCACACTCCAGAGGGGGTCAGAGCACAGGGTCAGCCATAGTACAGCGCCCCTGGAGCAGTTTGGAGGTTAAGTGTCTTGCTCAAGGACACAATGGTAGAGATGGTGGGCACCGTAGACGTAATACTAGCCACTACTAGTTTTACAAATAACACCCTCCTGTCCGGTGCCGGGGATCAAACCAGCGACCTCATGGTTACTGGTCGGCCACCTTTTCTCTAAGCCATCCTACCATCCAGTGCTATGATTCCATCACACTGAAAATGTGCCTCTGTCCAAGCTATCTGTGGCGTGTTGAATTGGGAAGGAATTAAGGAAACTAAAATAAAAAAAAAAATTCCCACAAAAAACACTCAAGGGGTTTATGGGTACGCAGTGATAGCCAGAAAGTTAATGGTTGGAAAAGCCTGACAGATTAAAATAAAGTGAGAGCAAAACCACAGAATGGACTTCTGGAATTCAGTTATTCCCCTCCCAACCCCCCCCCCCCCCCCCCCCCCCGCTATGTGCACTCGACTGGTAAAGCCTTACTGGGGTCCTGTAGTTAAATTTGATTTGACGACATCTCTGACTTGGCAGGTTGACCGTTAACCAAAAACTCTGTCTGTGATAAAACCAGTCAATGTGAGATAAGTGCATTGACGCTCTTCCAACGAAATGTAGGATTGCTGCACCATCCATTACTACCCCCCCCCCCCCCCCCACCCAATAGAGGCTCAGTCCTCTTCACAGCAGGCCCGGGTTAGAATCCAGCCCGGGTCGTTCTCTGCATGTCATTCCCCTCTCTGCCCCATTTCACCTCCGTCTCTCCATACTGTCTAATAAAAAGCATAAAATGCAAAAAAATAAAATAAAAAAATAAAAAACTTTTTGTCTAGTTTGATGAGGTGCGATCGGACTCTTACCTGCCTCCCCCCTCCCCCCCCCCCTTCCTACTGGCCCAGCTGCCACCAACCACCAACTGACTACCCACGAGGGCTGGAGGAAAAGATACAACGTAATTTGGTCTTTCTAAAAAGTAGCTGTATATTGATTTAGATTCTTTTTGGCTGAAGCAAAGTTGGTTTTCGAGAGAAGGGGATGGGGGTGGGGGTCAGGGGAGGGACAGTGTTGAGGAAAGGGGGGTGGGGGGGGGGTTTGCGGGTCTGGAAACAGGGGAGAGGAAAGAGAAGGGGAGACGTAGTTGTGGTGGTGGCCGGCAGCTAAGACCTTTAAAGCATCAACATCAGGAGGAGGCAGATAGATCACACGAACATCGCATTGAGAGGAAAAAAAAATTAAATAAAATTTATTTTTTTATTTTTTATCAAAGTCATGTAATTCTAACCGCTGGATATGTATCGTAAAACAGAGCACCATGCATGTTATCTGCACATTGACTGCTAGGTTTCTCTGCAGAGTTGAAAAATGTTAAGTGTTTTAAGGTCGTCATAGATAGAGGAGATAGGCTTTTCCCATTACCAGAGTAGTTGAAGTGGGTGAGTGCACACACAAACCTTTGCTCCACACTCTCATCGCATCCGTACATAACATGTGTACTATTATGCAGGACATACAGTAATGGACAGCTGTGGACAACATGCAATGAAATACAACGTTCTTTTTGTTAAATTTTCCCTTTTTTGTTCATCTCTTTTTCCCATTACTTTTGTTTTGTGGTTAGGATTCCTTCTTTTCAATGCTACTGAAAATATGTGAGGGGTCAGTCCGCTTTAGAGGGCTCGTAACCCCCCCACCCCCCACTCCCCCCCCTCGAGTGAACCCACTGGCTGAGAGTTTTCAAAGCCTGATTATTAGGGGGAAAATGCTTGATTTTTTCCCCCCTCCAAAATAATATTTCAAATTATGGATATTATAATGAAATCTATCAGCATTTCAATACTAATAATACAAAAGAAGAGTCCCTACATTGCAACCTACAGTACATACATCTGTACAGTGGATCAAGGCTAGAATGGGCAGGATTACATCAAAAGGGAGGGAGGGGGGATGGGGGGGGAAGGGGGTAGAGTGGAGACGGCCTGAATTTGGGCTATGAGATCACCATGGCAACGTGGACCTCCTGTGTGAGAGGGGGAGAATGTGGGCGGGACGGTTTGGTGCTGTGAAGGGCTTTTGAAGAGAACGGGAATCGCTCTCTTCACTGCATCGGTTTGAGGGAGATTCTCATGGCGGCACTCCAAGCACTCACACTAATGAACCCCCTTCACACACTCACACACACGAATGCAGGGAACGCACGCTCGCACACACACACACACACACACACACTCTCTTATACATACACACACACACACAATCTCTCTTTCTCTCAAACACACACACACACACACACACCCTTTCTCTCTCACACTCACAATCACACACACTCTCTCTTTCTCACACACATACACACGTACAATCTCTCTCACAGACACACACACACTCACACTCACACACACACACACACACACACACACACACACACACACACACACACACACACACACACACACACACACACACACACACACACCAATTACATCACAGATAATATCACAGCTATACAACAAGACCGTGCGGCCAGTGAGATAATTACAACACGCTTACATCAGTCAGCCCGTCGGCCAAAATAAATACAAACACGTACAAAGTAAAAAGGTTCCCTGATGGCAGCAACTTAAAAACTAAAAAAAAATATATAAAACAAAATACAAAATGAACAAAAGTGTGTAAGGATTGCACATTTCAAGGATTAACATCTACTAGGGTTTCACAGTTAACTCATTGTTATCGCTAAGAGACAAATAAAAATAAAATTAAATAAAAAAATACACTTTCCTCTGTTCCGATTTGTTAATGATTCCGACCATTAATTAAATCAAAACTTTTCAGTGCTGTGCATTGTATTGTATTGTATTGTATTCTATTGTATTGTATTGTATTGTATTGGGCTCAGAAGTTTAAGTGTTTTCCCAGGTTAACAGGTTTCTGAATAAATTATAAATAATATTCCAAATAAATAATTCCAAAGAGAAAACTGGCGCTGACTTTTTCGGCTATTCGTTCTTTCAAATCTGCAGATTGTGTGTGTGTGTGTGTGTGTGTGCGTGTGTGTGTGTGTGTGTGTCTGTATGGGGGAATGTTGAATAGTTAGGAGTTACGTTGAAATATAAGAGTCCAGCCATTCCACGGGGATTGGAGGGATTCACATAAGCTCCTGGAAGAGAGAGAGAGAGAGAGAGAGAGGAAAAAAAAGAGAAAGAGTGAGTTTCAGTGGATATTTCCTCGATCGTGAACTCTTCTTTCGACCAGTGCTTTTGACTGGAGGTAAAAGGCAAGGTTCCAAATAGCTCAGTCATTCCAAAGTACTGCAGCGTGCTCTGAAAGCACAAGTGGATCAGAGCAAATGCGCTTTTGAAAAAAATCATAAAAAGGGAATTTTTTGGTTAAATTTTACACAATTTTTATACAATTTTGAAAAAGGGGTATTTTTTTCCATCGCGTTCTGAGAGAGAGAGAGAGAGAGAGAGAGAGAGAGAGAGAGAGAGAAAGCGAGAGATAGAGAGAGAGAGATAGAGAGAGAGAGAGAGAGAGAGAGAGAGAGAGAGGGAAGAGAGAGAGAGAGAGAGAGAGAGATAAAGATTGTTTTTTGATTTGGCAAACATGCAAATAAAGAACTGGAGACGAACCAAAGACGCCCGTAGGAAAAATAAAATATACAAAAGTATAATGGTTCTCATTTTCTTTGAAATCTCTCTGTATTTATTCTCAACAGCAATAAGCTTTAATGTATTATTCAGACAGGACATCATTTACATTTATAATATATGAACATTATTAATACACACACATGGTGAAAACGTGTCCAAATGTCTCGGCTACAGATACACGATAGACTTTAGTATGAATATGGTAAAACCCCAACCGGCTAATGTGTGTTTCTGGATTTTAGCATAATTCAAAGTATAGCCCTGGATTTGATCAAATTACATTAACATTCGGTTTTTTCGAGTGGAGACGATTTTCAGGCAAATGAGGTTCATCTTTTTTGTAAGTAGGAATATATTTGCATAAATTGTAAAATTAGCATAACGTTCAGAGACGCGTAAGAGCCGTAATAAAGAAAAAGAAAAAGTAAAAAATATATACTTTATATTAGTAATATGTCTGTAATGTTTTGAAATTGGAATGATGTAATGGCCTGTAGCTCCCAGCTGGATAAGGAAAGTTAATGGATACTTTAAGTTTGAGAACCGACTGATACTCATACCTCATCTCAATTTGGATGAGTTAGTAAGTTAGATAGAAGATGGATGGATGGATAGATAGATAGATAGATAGATAGATAGATAGATAGATAGATAGATAGATAGATAGATAGATAGATAGATAGATAGATAGATAGATAGATAGATAGACGGATAGACGGACAGACAGACAGACAGACAGACAGACAGACAGACAGACAGACAGACAGACAGACAGACAGACAGACAGACAGACAGACAGACAGATAGATAGGTAGATAGATGCAAACTCACCTCGTCTACTCCCAGAAGTAGCGCAGATACCAGATAGTTTCATTCTTGAGCTGAGGGCCGAACAGAGGGTTGACCTGCGCCAAGATGGCTACCAGCCAACTGAGACAAGACACAGAAAAAAGAGATTGTTGTCAGCCTTTCCTCCGCAAATACACAATCTTTCATTCATCAAAAATATTCCCTGCGTTCCAATACCCACACTGCCATACTATTTAGTATGCCAGAAAAAGATTTAGGATGTGCCAAATACATGCACGTCAATTGTAGTATGCTGAAAATACATAAATGCCCAGCTAACTCCAATAGCATTTTGGAGTATTCATCTTTATTCTTGACATTTCTCGACATAAAATCTTCCTCATCTGATTTTTTTTCCCCTTTCCTGTGGCCCTAATACTCTTCTGTACTTTAGTATGTACTGTAATAAAAATAAAAAGTATGTGATTTGGAACGCAGGGCTAGTATTGATACACAGAGCCTAGGCGCTGTAAACTGGCAAGTTGCTGGCTAGCTGAGGTGGGCCACCTTTGTTTACATGCCATATGTTTATATGCCTGTTTACAGAGCCTATAGGCTGTGTATTATTAATACCAGGCTACACACAGTATGGACAGGTAGTGTATTTTTATGCACCAGTGGTTAAACTATTTAACAACATATTTTCACTAAAGGAATTATTTATGTGACAAATCCAAAGAGGCCAATGACACAAGACACTCCATCACTCAATGTTAACCAACTTAAAAAGCTGCCATCTAAGAGGCCCTAAATGAATTCAACCTTATTCTATCACCATATCAATCTATTGCGATCGTAAAGTCCCTTGAATAGCTGCTTATGAGTTCAAACTGGGTGCAGCCATATTTTAAAGATAACGGCTGTGTTCGAAAAGCCCTACTAACGTCCTACTCATACTAATTTTGACATCAATTTGAGTATGTGACGGTTGTGTATGCGAGTTTGTGTAGGCGAGAAATGCCCAGATGAGTACTAACTTCCGGGAAGATTTTGTGTATGGATTGACAGGTTACTTGTTTTTCTTCTACTCAACCGCCCCACAATGCATTGCGTCTTTTCAAACGACATGGAAGTTTTTTTTTAAATTCTTTATTGCTTCTGTATACTTCAGTGTAAACGGTCCGACGAACCTCGCATACACAATGGATCGTTAAGTAAACCTTATGTAGTATATACATGTTGAGTATGTAGGAGGGAGACCGCTAGTAGGGCTTTTCGAACACAGCTAATGTCTAAAGTTAAAACATAAGTGATCCATGTTGTCCATTACTCCAACCATCAGCTGTAAGTAAGGCCTTAACATTGCCTGATAAAATATAATAATTCATAATAAATCCAATCGCATTGTCAACATAATGTTTTATCTATGCAGTCTGTTTATAGTCACAGACCCTGGATTCCAATCCCCATACTTAGTTCCCTACTATTTAGTATGCCAGAAAAAGATTTAGGATGTCCCAAGACATGCACGTCAATTGTAGTATGCTGAAAATACATAAATGCCCCACCAACTCCAATACCATTTTGCAATATTCGTCTTTATTCTTGACATTTCTCGACATAATGAAAAAAAATCTTCCTTATCTGATTTTTTCTCTCTCCTGTGGCCCTAAAACTCTTCTGTACTTTAGTATGTAGTGTAGTATAAAGAAAGAGTATGTGATTTAGAACGCAGGGTAATTGTTTTCTGTTTGTCAGTGTGTATGATAATCCCTTGACAGAACTAGAGCTCCCTCTAGTGGTGGAATGATGCGCCTCTTGCAAAACCAACCCCTCACTAACATACTGTCCCTGCGTTCCAATCCCCATACTTCCCTACTATCTAGTATGCCAGAAAAAGATTTAGGATGTCCCTATACATGCATGTCAAATGCAGTATGCCAAAAATACTTGGATGCCCCACTAACTCCGATTGCATTTTGCAGTATTCTTCTTAATTCTTGACATTACTCGACATAATGAAAATAAATCTTACTTATCTGATACTGTAGATCAGGGTTCCCCAAGTAGTTTTACCAAAGGGCCAAGTTTGGTCAAGCATGCCAAGCCAAGGGCCGAAATGTGGTTTTATTTTTTTAATTGGCCATTTTGATGTGCACATTCCACTTTTTATTATGATTACTATAATTATTAGTAGTAGTTGAAAAGACCCTGTGTTAGGAGGAGTCACACACTAACAAAATGAAATGCTCTCTTGAAACAAAATGTGTCCATAACCTACCATTCATTTATTAAAATGCCCCTGGGACATCAGCAAACAAAAAGTCCAGCTAACAAACACACACACACACAGTGCAGCAGCCCCAAACATAAGGACTTAAATAGCATCATCACAGTGTGTCTTCCATTGGGGCATTGGGCCTGGTGCCATCCATCCAAATCAGTGTGTGTTCACAGAGTGTGTGTGTGTGTGTGTGTGTGTGTGTGTGTGTGTGTGTGTGTGTGTGTGTGTGTGTGTGTGTGTGTGTGTGTGTGCGTGTGTGTGTGTGTGTGTGTGTGTGTGTGTTTTACATTCTCCAGTGTTTCATAGTTGGATTATACAGGTGTAATGAGAGCAGCAGGTCGATAAACAGTATGGCAGCCGTTTCACATCACAGAATTAGAAGAAGAAGTATAAGAGAGAGTTTGTACTTACAACAGATAGCAGCAGACGGCGGTAAGGATGAGACTGGTGACAATCACACTGTTAAAACAAGAACAGAGAGGGAGTTACATTTATGCAACTCTGGTCACAAACTCACAATATTAACAGCGATTCTGGAGCACGCTTGGTTTCAAAATCACCCTTTGTCAAAATCAGTGAATATCTCCTCATGATCAGCTACTTGTCCGGAATGTGTGTGCAGTGAACTGAATAAAAAAGCTGGTGCTAATACACGGCCTAGGCTCTGTAAACAGTCATGTAAACAAAGGATATCTAAACGAATGGGGCCCACTTTAGTTAGCAACATGCTACATGCAACCCTGGATGATTTAACCGAACACACAGCACGGACAGTTTTTCGAATGAGCAAATACATTACTTTCTTTTTTTTTGGCATTTTTATGCTTTATTGATAGTGTAGAGACAGAGTTGAAATGGGGCAGAGAGGGGAGTGACATGCAGAGTACGGCCGCGGGCTGGAATCGAACCCGGGTCCGCCGCTGGCCGAGGCCCATGGGGGGGACGCCCTACCAACTGAGCTAATGGCGCCCCCTCAAATACATCACTTTCTGACAATATTTTTTCATCATATGTGTTGTTACAAGTTTGTTCATTACAATACACCCCTTGAGATGACCCTCTTGTTATTGGAGGGGGAGGGGAGGGAGGTCCTGATTATATGATACTGTCTGTGATACATGAATAATCATCAAATATGTTCACAATAGAACGGCGCATAATGTGAAATATATAATCCACTTGACCCACTTCCTGTCTCATAATCTGTAGACAATTAAAATAAATAATGCAGCAGCAGCAGCAGCAGCCATCAAAATACTCTGAGCTAAAATAATACAATGTTTCTCTCTGTGATAAACATGTCTGTCTGTCTGTCTGTCTGTCTGTCTGTCTGTCTGTCTGTCTGTCTGTCTGTCTGTCTGTGTCTGTGTGTGTGTCTGTCTGTCTGTCTGTAGTAAGTGTTTTACAAAATATAAACATTCTCTCAAAGCATTCCCGATAGAAATAGGTTGCTAAATTCACTGTTAAGAAGAAGGCTTGATTGTACAGTCTTGCTTCAGCCAGCGTCCCTTTTATTTCCCGGGAACTTTGCTTACATCCACTTCAATGTATCTTCTGTAGCCTACGTTACATATACTCATTTGAACTATATGCTATTTACAATGTACTTTTTTTTACACATTTACTGTCATTTTATATTTTAAATTCACATGGTTTATTGTGTGTAGGCCTACGCTGTTCGTACACTTAGCCGTTAAGGATTGTGGATAGATTTCTTTGTACACAGTGCAATGAACAATAAAATGATTCTGATGCTATTTTTTCAACAATAAAAACCTGACAGACAGTAACAAAACTATCTTCAAGTTGTTAAATGTAAAAGTACCTTTTTTTCATGCTTAAGTTAATTGTGCTGACACCTTAACCTGGAGGGATGGATGGATGGAGGGATGGATTTTGACATAGCCTTGTTACCAGTTTACAGAGCCTAGGCTGAGTATTACCATTGGATTTTTGTATCATACAGTAAGGACAGGTAGCGGAACGTGAGGAGATATTCGGATGGATGAATTTTATGCAAATGACCTGTTCCATGCCTTTTCTGTTTAAAAATTCACCCTTTAACCTTAGTGCAATGTGAAGATGGATGGAGGTAGGAATGAATGGATGGCTATATGGACGGAAGATGACGCGCAGGGCCTCCATCACATAAGGCACGAGCACGCAGGCTACTGTATATTTACATCAAATGCTATTTGCAGCTGAGCACAGAATATCAACTTTGAACAATTCTAGAACATTCTAGAATGTCTGAATTGGAATATTTAGATAATAAAATCAAAGATAACCGTACAAAATCGTCGTTAATTTCATCCAATTAACGGCAGCGAGAGACCACCTACCCTCTATTGGGTCCCTTGGGCACTAGAAACGGAGCCACGACCCCCACGAGCGCCCATAGCGTGGTGAAGCATATCATCGGCAGGGCGAAGGAGTGAGAAACCATGGCGACAGTCCGCTCAAAAAACCACCGCAAGAAAAAGGAAGAATGTTAACCGCAAATCTATCCTCTCGGTCTCTGGGAGATAAAGCGCATCAATGGCTGCTGAGCAAAGCCCGTCAGCTTCCGCAATGTCCTCGCCCAATTAAGCCAACGCGACGTGTGATTGGTCAGGACCTGGGAAAGGGAGCATTCTGATTGGTTCACTCGGCTGTCTGTCAGTATTACAGCGGCACTGGGGGGTTGGACGGTTGGACGGGTGTCTGTGCCAGCTGACTGCAGACAAGTGCAATGTTTATTTCATCTTCATCCCAAGGAATTTAGGAAAGGAAAAAGTACAGAGGACCATTTACACCGGTACAATGTAAGGCAAGGCAAAGCAAGTTTATTAGAGCACAATTCAGACACAAGGCCATTCAAAGTGCTTTAGGGCAAGATAAGAATAGGCTACATAATACACATTAGAAAAGCGAATGAATAGAAATAAAACATTATGTAAAACATTTTTTAAAAATTGGCCTATAGGATACAGCTTAGTACCTTGATAATATAAATATCCATATGGCTATTGGCTAGACAATTATGGGACAAATGATATCATTATGAGATCAAACATGATTGAAATTGAAATTATGAGATAAAAAGACGAGACTTGTCGTTGGGGTGTTGCGTGGGAACATTCTTAAAATAATCAAGGATCATTTTTTTTCTTTTACTGGTGGAAATTGGCCTCCATAGAAAGACATGTCATTTAAAAAAATATATATATATTTAAAACGCAGTCATCTAGCATTGCTATAACAGTAAGTAAGTAGTGAAGTAAACACACATAGGCCTACACTCAAACACTTCATGTATTTATATATGCACATAGGCTATACACTATGTAGGCTACATTTGTAAATATTGGTTTGTTCCTTTTTTTCTTGTGTATATATGTATATGTATGTACTGCACATAGAATACTACCCCATACACAATTTGTACAATTCCATTTGCATGGTACCTCCCCACTATTCTGTGACTGACAGACAGACAGACAGACAGACAGACAGACAGACAGACAGACAGACACACACACACACACAGACAGACAGACAGACACAGACAGACAGATAAACATACAGACAGACACACAGACACACACACGCGCACACACACACACACACACACACACACACACACACACACACACACACACACACACACACACACACACACACACAAACAAACAGACAGTGCAGTATAGTAGGCCTACCACTCAGTAGACAGAGTTGCAGTATACACATTCTTCAAATAGTTTATTGAACTCTATCTGATGCTCTTATCTATAGCCACAGACCATTCCACCCAGTCCAGACTAGACACCGCTGCTCTCTCCAGGTTGAGAGGGTCAACTTACCAGGAAATACCACATGGCTTACGCTGTTTCCCCCGGAAATTTCTCATTGCTTGGCAACAGTAGATCCTTTATGGAGAAATGGAGACAGTTTTTGTTGTTTGTTGAAAAGCATCTAATCTCTAGGCTAATAATTTTCTTGAAAACTGAAATAGCCTATTGATGAATTATCGACATTTTAGGGAAACAGTAGCCTACTAACACATCGTTTCAGCGCAGTAATACGTTGCCCCTAAATGAAAACAATAACGCAGAAGAAACAAACTTATGACCAGAAGAATCATATCGCACCGGAATTCGCATCCACAAGTTCTGCTTTTTGTTTTATTGTTGCAAGTGAAAAACCCGGAAGTCGTGTTAGTGCTAAAAAACTGTGGTGAGCTCCATGGCGACGGGCGGTGTGTGTGTGTGTGTGTGTGTGTGCGTGTGTGTGTGCGTGTGTCTTTCTGTCTGTGTCTGTGTCTGTGTGTGTGTGTGTGTGTGTGTGTGTGTGTGTGTGTGTGTGTGTGTGTGTGTGTGTGTGTGTCTTTCTGTCTGTGCGTGTGCGTGTGTGTGTGTGTCTTTCTGTGTGTGTGTGTGTGTGTGTGTGTGTGTGTGTGTGTGTGTGTGTGTGTGTGTGTGTGTGTGTGTGTGTGTGTGTGTGTGTGCCAACGGGCGGAGCGGCGTGACCTCACCTCTCCACTGAGCTGTCAGCGCTAGATGAAGGACTGAGAGCTTATACTCGTCTCGCGCTGTGAGGAAGTTTGAAACAGTGTATTGAGAGCGGAGGGCTTTGTATACTATCTATGAGCGAGGGCCGATAATGCCGGACCAGAAAACCTGATGAAGTTCACCCGAGATATCTGCCGGCTGCTGGGCTTGGGAGGCGGTGAGTAACTCCGTGGTCCGGTTGGTTGGTTGGTTGGTTGACAACTTTTGGTTTCTAGCTTGTTCAATTATTTATCATATCTCCTCACAATGCATTTCACATCCTGTAGCCTAATGACCACGGAACAACATTAGTCAAATGGTTAGACAACTTTATATTGAGCTTGTATGGCAACAGTTTGTGTTTTACTAGGCTACATACACAATATACACGTTTAACTTGTCGTCTTGAATGGCTATATGTGAATGGCAATTATATTTTGTGTGTTTTTATATCGTTTTAAAAATCTCGCCTAAGCTGCCTGGCAAAAACACTGACTCATTTGTATTTTACTTTTCTGATTTTTGAACTCAGTAAAATCAAAGGCGCCACTTTAATAATAAGAATAACGTTAATTCAAAAATGAAAACGTTAATATTGCCTGCAACAACATGTCTCATACGGAATTTTTATCCCTTTATCTTCTTGCATCATATTTGGCTTTGGGCTATTGTTGTGGTTTTCGTTTATCTCTGTTGCAGTACTTACGAACAAATGTATTTGATCAAAGCGCTAACCTTTGTGGGTGTGTGTGACATGTTTACACTCACATGGCAGCAGTTCAAGCAGTTCAAAGTTATTTGACTGTAAAAATAGGTTGTTGATGTAAGCCCACAAGAATGTACAGAAACTGGCTTGACTACATCTGCACAGTAGCTTCAGCCCTTCAGTTGAACTACCATTACAAATACATCTCTGGTATTCCTGTGACGAAGGTTGAATTACAGTTTATATATCAGCTAAAGCAAACCACAGTTAACATCCCAATAAACCAGGTTTCTGTATTGACAATAAAGCACATCCATGACAGCTGTACTAACTAACACTTGAGTGTCACACAAACTGTATTAAAGCTGGAGTCAGCGATTCTGGAGTACGCTTTTGGTCAAAATCCCTTTTTGGGGGCGCCTTTAGCTCAGTTGTTAAAGAGGACCTATTATACTACTTTTCTGGTCTTAATTTCTTGTTTTACACTGCTATAGAGCAACATGACACGAATCACATCACAATAAACTATGTAGATTTTCGGGAAGCTCTTTCTCTTATTTTGGCGATCCAGCACATCCTGTCAACACTTGAGTGTGTGTGCTTCGGCAATCTCCGCTACCCTCCCCCCCCCCTCTTGCAAACCCCACTCCGTTGTGATTGGTTACCTTCCTTCCGGAACACTTTCGGTGGCGGGAAGCGCGAGCATGGACCTATAAAGGCGCGAGGCAGACGCGAACAGGGAAGTGACAGCATTACCATACATGGAAAAATCCGCGTGGTCACGTCACAAATTTTTATGCGACGTCACGAATTATGAAAGGGTAGACCGCTTTGAAGACGTGACTTCTCGACTGGCTAGAATAGTGTTTAGTGCTCTGCACAGACACCCCAGACGGTCAGCAGGGAATACGTCGAAATGCATGTAAGTCATTATTTGATAATTTAGTATGGTTAAGCATGACTATGAATCATCATAACAACGTTTATAGGTCATAAAAGTCAAAAAGCATCATAGGTCCTCTTTAAGGCGTCCCCCTCCCGGGCCGGGCCCAGCAGCAGACCCGGGTTCGATTCCCACCCGCGGTCGTTCTCTGCATGTCACTCCCCTCTCTGCCCCATTTCACCTCTGTCTCTCTGCACTATCAATAAAGCATAAAAATGCCCAAAAAATATCTTTAAAAAAAAATAAAAAATCCCTTTTTGTCAAAATCAGTCAATATCTCCTCACGACCCTGCTACCTGTCCGTACTGTAGGCTATGTGGCGTGCACTGGAGAAAAAAAGTTCTTAATACACAGCCTAGGCTCTGTAAACTGGTATGTACACAAAGTGGCCCGTCGTAGCTATAGCAACATGACTTCACTTAAACCCAGGGACTCCCATAGTAGACAGTTCCCCTACATAAGTTCCTAGAAATGTTTGGCTTGACAACGCCTAGTTGTGTAACACTGGGCGACTGTGGCTCAGTTAGAGCGGGTCGGCTGATGATCAAAGGGTTGGAGGTTCGATCCCCGCCCTGCCACCTGTGTCATGGTTGTTGTGTCCTTGGGCAAGACACTTCACCCACCTTGCCTCGAGTGAATGTCGATAGTTAGCCTGCTATCGGTTTATGAATGTGTGTGTGAATGGTAACGTGGGAAAGGAAAACAGGTCTCCCTTGCAAAAGAGTCTTCGGTCTCAATGGGATTTACCTGTATAAATAAAGGTTAAAAAGAAGAAGAAGTAACTTGTCCCCTTGAAACATTACATTACATTTTATTTAGCTGACGCTTTTATCCAAAGCGACTTCCATTAAGTGCATTCAACCATGAAGGTACAAACTCAGAAGTAGTACTATAGCTTAAAATAAACCAAACTGCAAAGTGCCACACATACGGTAAGTGCTACATGGAGATGTAACAAGCGCAAACGTCAACAAAAAGAGCTTGATGTCCTAATAAAAGGAAAGTATCAAACTGAGATAGTGATAGTAATGCAGAAACAGAAAGGGTTGTGATTGGCTGACGGGAGAACACAAACATGATATCTACTTTCAGCTGTGTGAACAAAAGCGTTCCCACGCCACGAGGGACGCGAGCAACGCATGAGAACAGTTTGTCCACTTTTTGATATTTTAATCAGAATCAGAGACGTGTAACCTTGACATTATTCAGGCAGCCGCTGTGTTGTGTGTGTGTGTGTGTGTGGGGGGGGGGGGGGGTGTGTGTGTGTGTGTGTGTGCGTGTGTGTGTGTGTGTGTGTCTACTTATGCAACTGTTTTTGTTGACCAATATTATACTTAGACCTTAGGAGTAAGGACATAAAGACAATTTTTGGAGAAGTACCGGTAGGTTACGGGTTGGGGTTTAGGGCAAGGGGATACATTATGTCAATGATGCTTCACAGGTATAGCCATACAAACGTGTGTGTGTGTGTGTGTGTGTGTGTGTGTGTGTGTGTGTGTGTGTGTGTGTGTGTGTGTGTGTGTGTGTGTGTGTGTGTGTGTGTGTGTGTGTGTGTGTGTGTGTGTGTGTGTGTGTGTGTGTGTGTGTGTGTGTGTGTGTGTGTGTGTGTGTGTGTGTGTGTGTGTGTGTCTGCATGTGATCTGTTTGGTGACTCAGCCAAATAGGAGGGGTAGATAATAACAGTTTTCACAGCATCAATCATTAGACTCAAGTTACTTTTGTCATAATTGCGCTAATGAGAGAGAGACCAAAATGCGGCCAAACCCTTTTGAATGCTAATGTCATTACATTTTATTTTATTATACTGTTTATTGTATATTATTGGAAATCACATTACCTTTATGATAACTCAAATGCATTTATTAATTTGAACCGATTCGCATTTATTCAGCCAAGTTTAAAGCTGGGGTATGTGATTTCTGATTGGTCAAAGTTAACATGAGCTGTACACTTTGACCAATCAGAGCGAGGCTCCGATTCTCTGTTCTTATTGGCTGTTGGGACTGTACATTCACTTTGGCACAACTTTGTTGGTGTAGAGCGTTTCAGGGAGGGACCATAGGGGAGGGACCAAAGAGAACAAGTGGAGCGGTTGAGGTATTTGGATTCGAATCTCTATCCCAACTGCCATTTTCTCCCCAAATCCTCCACCCCAGCTTTAACTGGAGCAAACCATTTCTGGCGTCTCTTTTCATGTCTGTTTGTGGGACTTCCTTCTCCTTCCCACGTTCACTTGCACAAGTCAGTTCTCATTTTCACATCCGTACGTTTCCGGCTACAACCACAAACTGATCAACTGGGCTCAAGGTCGACGTCGTACTGCTTCAACCATGGTGGTGGCGGTGGGTTATTTCAAAAAGAGGAATCCATTTTTAGGTTTTTGTCTCTGTTTTGTCATAAAATATCAAGAAAAAGAAAAAGAGAGTCCTTGCCAAAACAGGCAGCACAGTTTCACAGTTACAGACAACAAATTAATAACAGAAAATATATTAACACAATCAGAGGTGCCTGCTTATAATTCAGTAAGAACTTTATTAATTATAATAAGACTTGAAGAAGTAGACTTTTACTCAAATGTATAAGACTTATAAGCAATTTGTGTCTTTATAAATGACATGTATTTTTACTCCAATACATATTTAGTAGAGCTTGACTTTCAGGAAGAAGATTGATGCAATCCTCGAATATTATATATATAATTGTATATCAATAAGAATAAAATGTTGTTATAAATTGTTTAGAAAAAAATCAATTGAGAAATTGTTTATGAATAAATAAATAATCTAGGACTGACATCAAGCAGCAGAAATCATTTGTACAGAATCTTTGTGGCTCATTAACATGTATGAATGAGCCTTACATTACATTTATGAAAAATTAGGTCTTAAAAGGCATAATACATTCTGAAATATGACCCCATGCAGTTATTCAATATTGGATGAAAATCTGGTTCATTGCTGTGCAGTCAGACTCAAGGTAGAAACAGTACAGCTCCGGAAAACATTAAGAGACCAGTCTGGATTGTTCCTAAATCTTCATCTCTATATAACTTAATGAAAATGCTCTTAATGACAACACATGTATTGGAATTTGGTAGAAATGTTGTCAGTAGCTTGTATTATAAAAGCAAAATGTTCATTCTACTCCAAAATATGCCTATAAATAGTAAAACAAGAGACACTGAACATTTGGAGTGGTCTCTACATTTTTTCCAGAGCTGTATAACCCCATAGTCTGTGTAGTGTATTTCATAATGACACATTCTAAGATTACTGATAATCAGGAGACTGTTTAATTACATACAGAGTTAACTATAAGGGGAGCCAGGAGCAGCTCTCGTGGGTATATGTGTGTGCAGAGTTAGGAATGTGGATTGCTTAAATTGAGGAAGCCATAGGAGAGATTTCTGTAGATTATTCAGTATGCACACAAAAGGAGACTCCGGGGTGACTGTCTTGTAGGGGCAATTTAGGACAGCCTGGTTAAGAGTTAGCAGCTAATTTATTGGCCCCTGGCTAAAAGGATTGTCTTAAAGTTACTGAAGAAGATTTCCTGGCCCCAAATGGCATATCGCCTTCAGGTGATGATTACCGCAGATGTCCTCTGAACAGTATAGGTTGGAGTTAGTTAGGGTCCACCAATCAGGTGTTAGGAGGAGCGGAGCTTACTCACCTAAAGACCAATCAGCTCACTTAGATTGGCAGGTTAAAGGCCGCCACAATGCAGGAAGAGACAGGTTTTTAGCTTACAGGAACTCTTCATAGCTTTTTGTTTTATGCATGTACCTCTATTAGTTTTTTGGCTACAAACACTTTAACTTTTTATTGGCTTCGTTTTGACTGCAGGATGAGTTTTGTTGTTTAAATAAAAGAATTGTTCCTGAAGACCTCCTCGTCTGCCTCAAACTGCGTCTTCTTCCATCAACTTGCTACCAACGCCGTTTTTCTAAGTAAAGGCCGAAAGATTAACTGCATCTGCACACTAAGAAACAGGCAGACACACAGCTTACATGGTGTGGAATTATGTAACTTCACAGGACAATTGTATAACATTGACTACATACTTTTGTCTGGGGTAATGCACATAGTCTAGGTGATGCCATATGTTCCTCTTCTGGCTTTCCTCTAGCTTACATACTTTCTATTGGCGAGAAATACAGACATGTTGTACAGACAAACGTGTGTGTGTGTGTGTGTGTGTGTGTGTGTGTGTGTGTGTGTGTGTGTGTGTGTGTGTGTGTGTGTGTGTGTTGCACAAAATGTATTTTCCTGTAAGTCTGGGATTGTGAAACAGGCTATACAGGAAGCGCTGAACTTTATTGACGACATCCTACCAATGACACAAAACTACCAAAATAGGGTCAGTCAATTTATGAGCATGCTGACAACACCAGGAATATACAGCCCGGAAAAAAATTAAGAGACCAATCTGTATTTTTCTTAAACCTGCAGTGTGTAGAATTTGGGTTTTTATTTCCCAGCAGATTTTGTAGAAAGTAATTATAATATCCATAAGTACATTTAATTTAGTGCACAATAGCTGAAAACATTTTTTTGAATTATTATTTTTTCCCCTTTGAAAGGGTCTCATATATGTCCATATTTCTGCATATTTTGGACCAAGGCCTAGTGCCGCCATCTTGAAAGTGTCCTAGTTGGAATGTCATCAGGTGCATTGTTTAAAATGTAGAATTGTTCTTGTCGTTGAAGGCCACTGTAGCTTCTGTTATTATTCGAAAGGGTTGGGGTTACCCAGGGAGTGTTGCATTCTAGAACTTTCTAGAACTTACTTGATGATGTCATATTACACACTGCACCTTTTAAATCTTCATCTCTACATTACTCATTGAACATTGAAAATGCTCTTAATGACACTATTTGTATAGTGAATTTGATAGAAATGTTGTCAGTAGCTTATATTATAAAACCAAAATGTTCATTCTACTCAAACATATGCCTATAAATAGTAAAACAAGAGACACTGAACATTTGGAGTGGTCTCTTCATTTTTTTTCCGGAGCTGTAGAACTTCACACTCAACTGCAGTTTCCTAAATTCCTCATCTCTGCCTCTCTGCTTTTGGGATTTATTGATACAAATACACCGGCTGTAAGTTCCCCTTCCTGCCTTCTGCCTTCTGCCTCCACTCAAACCAAGCACATTCTGTTGCACCTCACTGATAACAAAGAACAGCTCCCTCCTTCCCTGGCTTAAACCTGCAGTGTGTAATATGACATCATCAAGAAAGTTCTACAAAGTTCTAGAATGCAACGCTCCCTGGGTAACCCCAACCCTTTCGAATAATAACAGAAGCTACAGTGGCCTTCAAGGACAAGAACAATTCTAAATTTTAAACAATGCTCCTGATGACATTCCAACTATGACACTTTCAAGATGGCGGCACTAGGCCTTGGTCCAAAATATGCAGTCATATATGAGACCCTTTCTAAGGGAACAAAAAATAATTAAAACATTTTTTTTCAGCTGGTATGCACTAAATTAAACATACTTATGGATATTATAATTATTTTCTACAAAATCTGCTAGGAAATAAAACCCAAAATTCTACACACTGCAGGTTTAACCTTTTATTTTGGTGATTTTTTTGCAATTTTCTTTACATACAAACATAAAACAAACAAAAACAAAAGACAGAATAAATCAACACACACAATTAGAGGTGCAACTATGAGCGTTTTGGTCCGCAAAATGTCAGAAAACGGTCAAAAATGCCGATCAGCCTTTCCAAGCCCATGTTGACGTCCTCAAATGTATTGCAATGTCCAACACACACGGACGTCTCATTTCACTGTCATAACATTCCCTTGCTTACTAGGGGCTTAAAGCGGCCATGTTTTAGCGAGGTATTCAGTATCCGGGAGAGATTCCAAACGGGTTTAATGATTCAAGGGGTTTATTTTTCATATGTACATTAAACATTACAGCAGCAGACATTGGCTATGAAATTAGCTATTGTCGGCAAATTGTCATAGAATGTTTTTTTTAAACTGAATTCACATTCAAGAACAATAGGCATATGATTTCTTTATTATTATTTATTTATACAGTTAAATCCCATGGAGACCGGAGACTCTTTTTCAAGGGAGACCTGTTCCCATTCCCACATTACCATTCACACACACATTCATACACCGATAGCAGCAGGCTAACTATCGACATTCAAACAAGGCAAGGTGGGTGAACAGTCTTGCCCAAGGATACACCAACCATGACACAAGTGGCGGGGCGGGGATCGAACCGCCAACCCCTTGATCATTGGCCGACCCACTCTACCACCTGAGCCACAGTCGCACAGTTTTAAATGGCTGATTTAAATATCAAGCACAATCTTGATGGTTTTAAAGATAACCTCACTTAGACCAGGATACACGACCACATCACTCCAGTTGTCAGATATATTCTCTGGCTTCCTGTTACAAAAGTTTGATTTAATTTTAATATAATTTACATGTCAGGGACTCAGGTCTGCTAACTCTCCCCAGATTCAAAAGAGAGAGAGAGTGTGTGTGTGTGTGTGTGTGTGTGTGTGTGTGTGTGTGTGACTCCGGTCTGCTAACTCTCTACAGATTCAAAAGTAAACAGTAAATAGCGGCGTTCAGTTTTTATGCATCACATACCTGAAGAAAACTCCCTGATATCTGGAGGTCTGCTTTAATTCTCAGTTTGTTTTAATCGGGTATACGCTTAAAACATTTGTGTTTTCAACTGTATTTATTCATATCGAGCCTAGTGTCTTTAATTGCTTCTCTTAAAGGAATACGTCACCCATACGGAACCGGCTTTCTATCATTATAAAATCGCTATTATAATATAATGAATGAGGTTTTTCTTCCCTCATTTCATCCCTTGGCCCGGCTGTCCTGTTATAATCCTAACCCTACATTTTCCCATGTGTGACATCACACATGGGAAAATGTATGGTTAGACAGTGAGATCATAAAACACTCTTTCTGCTATTTTATCAGGCTAGGATGTACCGATTTCAAAAATTTCTGCACATTTATACTAGATAGGATCTCAGAGTTTAATGCACCGTAATATTCCCACCGGTGAAGTAGGCCTTTAATGCATTTTTGTTTTATGTGAGACACTTTGAATTGCCAAATATGTGTTGTTACATTGCCTTCCCCTAAAATAAACTCAGAGGTGATTGTGTCGCCTAACTGTGTTGTTTGATCGGCCTATTTGGGAACCAACCTTTATTTGTTCATCCCGACATCAAGTGTTTGTATAATGACGATTCCTTGAGAGTTGATTTACCCTGTGTATTTATTATTATGATAATCCAAGATGAGTATTGTCAGTTTTGCTTTAGTCTTTATTTGATGTGATCATAACACTTGGCAGCACTTTAAGTTGTTGTTTTACTCACCGGATGTCATACATAAAAATCCTACTCGCTACAACTGTATGCAAACAGTGATGTTTCCTTAGAAGTAAATTAATATTAATGACTATACAATTGCACATATCCCATCAAAGTTTGAGGTCTTGCATTTTTAATAGTCCGATAAGACTACGGCTCTTGTCCAATTTGAGTTTTAGACCTTGAGAGTGAGGACATATTTGGAAAGTGAGGACATTTAGTCCAGTTCTCATTTTGAGAATGATTGAAGGTTAACACTAGGTTTTAAGGTTCAGGTATGAATTCGGTTTAGGTTAGGGTTAGTGTAAGGCTTGGGGTTAGGCATTTCATTTTGATGGTTAGGGTAAATGGCTAGGGAATGCGTTATGTCAACGAGTGTCCCCATAAGTATAGCTGTACAAACGCGTGTGTGTGTTTTTATATGTTTGTATGTGTGTGTGTGTGTGCTTGCGTGTGTGTGTGTGTGTCTGTCTGTGTGTGTGTGTTTGTTTTATATGTTTGTGTGCTTGCGTGTGTGTGTGTGTGTGTGTGTGTGTGTGTGTGTCTGTGTGTGTGTGTGTGTCTGTGTGTGTGTGTGTGTTAATATGTGTGTGTGTTTCAAAGAGGGGAGGATACTTTCAAGGCCACCGTGTCCGGCAGCCTTGAGGACCAGATTCCCCCGCATGCATATCAAACATAGCAACACATGGTTTAATTCTCGACTAGTTTCCTCCTTCACATATTTCCAGTTTAAATAAAACACAGAGCCGTTTCCCTGCAACATAACATGCAATCCATCAGCCACAGTATAAGGCAGCAGTTAAAGGAATACTTCACCCATACGGAACCGGCGTTCTATCATTATAAAATCGCTATTATAATATAATGAATGAGGTTTTTCTTCCCTCAGTCTTCACTTGGTCCCAGCTGTTGTTTTAATCCTAACCCTACATTTTACCATATGTGATGTCACACATGGGACAATGTAGGGTTAGACAGTGAGACCATAAAACACTCTTTCTGCCTTTTCTCAGGCTAGGATGAACCGATTTCTAAAAATGTTTGCATATTTATACTACATAGGATCTCAGAGTTCAATACACATTCATATTTCCACCGGTGAAGTAGGTCTTTAAAAAACTGCACTTGGCTGTTAACCTGTAGCCAATGCTCACAAGAAAATAACGTTTTGCTGCATGTGGTAACCTGGCAAGTGCTTTTTTGTTTTCTTTCATAGCTGATATGACCGTTTCCATGGTGTTTTAAGGTGGAGTCAGTGATTCTGGAGAACGCTTGTCGTCAAAATCTCTTTTTGTCAAAATCAGTGAATATCTCCTCACGATCCGCTACCTGTCCGTACTGTTTTTTGGGCTGAAGAAAAAAGATCCAGTGTTAATCCACAGCCTAGGCTCTGTAAACGGGCATGTTGCTAGCTACGGTGCAGTACTTTACAGCCCATTTGTTTACATGCCCGTTGTCAGGGAGTCTGTGTTGATGTTAAGGCCATAACTCCATGAATGAGAATGATCCACATATTTAATTTGAGTCTGACTCACATGGACACACATTCAACAACACAGTCACCATGCATTCTCAACATGCTTCCACACGCCCGGACTGAGCTAGGAAAGACAGTGTTTAGCTTCAGTGCCCCTGACTCCTGGAACAACTCACAGCAACAATTTAAACCTGCAGTGTGTAGAATTTTGGGTTTTATTTCCTGGCAGATTTTGTAGAAAGTAATTATAATATCCATAAGTACATTTAATTTAGTGCATAATAGCTGATTTTTTTTTTTGAATTATAATTTTTTCCCTTAGAAAGGGTCTCGTATATGTCCATATTTCTGCATATTTTGGACCAAGGCCTAGTGCCGCCATCTTGAAAGTGTCATCAGGTGCATTGTTTGAATGGTTCTTGTCCTTGAAGGCCACTGTAGCTTCTGTTATTATTCGAAAGGGGTCGGGTTACCCAGGGAGTGTTGCATTCTAGAACTTTGTAGAACTTTTTTGATGATGTCATATTACACACTGCACCTTTAAACCTGCAGTGTGTAGAATTTGGGAATTTTTTTTATAGCACTGTGTCCATCAGAACTACCAGCTGGAATGTTCTTGAAGAATTTCTGTTGCTTCTCTGAACGGGAGCCATAGAGACCAACTGTTGTGATCTAGAATTGTACCACTTGATGATGTCATATTACACACTGCACCTTTAAAATAAATACCTTCATATCCTTTAACAAATGTAGACATATTACCAACTGACATGACAGTATTTTTGCAGGGGGGTTGACAGATATTCCTAAAACCTTTCATATACACATTAACATTCATGTTTCCCCCAATTAACATAGTTACAAGGATTCAGTGAATTTGGGTTGCCAGGGCCTTTAAATCTGCCCAACTCTACCATAAGCTTTATTGTACTTTCATCCATTTAATTTTAATTGCTGCCATTCTACATTGCAGTCTAAATGTGTCAATAGTTTTTGTTGTCTCTTTATCAGCTTGTTGTGTATTTGCATTGTATATTGTGTAGGTATTGTTGTTTTTTGCTCTGCATTGGTTTGACTCGACATCATTGCAAATGAGGGTCTCTCCCTCAATTGATCTCTCCAGTATAAATAAATGTTAAATTAAAAAAATTTAAATTTAAAATGCTGTCTGCAAAATCACCCCAGCGTATAGGTGGAGTCAGTGATTCTAGAGAACACTTGTTGTCAAAATCACCTTTTCTTAAAATCAGTGAATATCTCCTAACAATCCGCTACCTGTCCACACTGTGTGAGCTAAACAATAAATAATAATTCTCTAGAACCCCTGACTCCACCTTTAACAATTCAAGGGTCTAACACAGAATTGGTCAGTTTGAAAAAATAAATAAATAAATAAATAAATAAATAAATAAATAAATAAATAAATAAAATAAAATAAAATAAAATAAAATAAAATAAAATAAAACAAAATAAAACAAAATAAAATAAAATAAAATAAAATAAAATAAAATAAAATAAAATAAAATAAAATAAAATAAAATAAAATAAAATAAAATAAAATAAAATAAAATAAAATTAGTTTTATTTGTATAGCCCAATATCACAACTAGACATTTGCCTCAGTGGGCTTTACATTCCATACAGTATGACACCCTCTGCCCTTAGACCCTTAGCTCGGCTGAGAAAAAACTCCCAATAAAAACCCCCTTTATCGGGATTAAAAAATTGAGAAAGCACCTTTAACATTCCCAGCTATTCCGACCTGGGAGTGAGAGCTTCCCTATGTCCTTGGAGCTAGAGATTAATAAACTCTGTTGAGATCCGGATATTTCCTGGGAATTCTCGCCACTATCTCTGCTCTAGTTTCCTGGGAAAGATACCAGCTGCATGGGGAGGGATTCTTAGATAAGGGTGTGAATGAGCGCCAATCCCGTAAATAAAAACAATGTAGGTAATACAGATGTTTGAGTCAAATCAAGAGGGCAGAGTGGGTTTCAACAGGTGGACCATGGACATAAAGACAGCACTAACATTAACATCAAATATAAACTCTCAATAAAATCACTCCTGATCGTCATCTGCTTAGATAACACTTGTACTTGTCTGAAAAAACTTGCACCGTTATGTCGCTACTTAAACGGCTACATTTTCCCCCCTTATGTTAAAGTGTAGGTCAGATTAATAATGGTAAATCGGACCCGTGCAAAGG
>NC_137235.1:3381825-3514325 GCF_949987685.1 Ammodytes marinus | reverse complement strand
TGAATGTTTTAAATTGTTGTTGTCTGTGTGTGTGTAAACTTGTTATGTATTCTCATTGTATATTGTGTATCTGTACAAACTCGACGTCATTGTAAAAGAGGGTCACCCCTCAATTGATCTTTCGAGGTTAAATAAAGGAAAATGAAAAAAAATGAAAAAATTAAATAATAAAAGTAGATAAAACAAACAGAAATCAAAATGCGATTCAGCTGAAAAGGGTCAGACCACTCTTCCCATGAATGAGGGTCGGAGGAATGACAAACATCACTTCAAACGTGCAGCCTTATATGCAGTTAAATGTGTTTACATCTGTTACATCAGTTTACGTGTCAACACAAATACATCCATTTGGTAAACACATGATAGAAAACACCTTAACATACGTTTAGGTCATAAAGCAATTAAACTCTCGAGGAAGTCTTGGGAGCTGTTTTCCCAAGAACATTCTTTATTGCCCGCCCCTTATAAATGGCACTTAACTAACAGAAGGTGTGAACATTATACAATTCACAGATGTCTAAGTAAAACATCACTGGAACTAATTCTCCCGTCACAAAAAGTATTGAGTTTTGCTGCAAAGTGTGGAAGGTCCTTTACAAAGGTGGAATCAAAAAGTCACTTTTTTGTACATTATCAAAATCATTGTGATGTGATAAATAAGCACTTTTTTTGATTTTGTTTATTAAAAGTAAACGTATTCTTCACAGATTTAGTGTTACAGTATATCAATGTGAGTATTTTCATTACAGTACACTCAAATGCATCAGCTTTTCTATTTTACCCGTCCTACATTTGCCCCTATAGCCTTGGGACGTTGGCATTAAATTAAATTTCAAGTGTCATTAGAAAGGTATTTAAAACTGGCTGTACCCTGTCCCACATCTGTGTCCGTGTGTGTGTGTGTGTGTGTGTGTGTGTGTGTGTGTGTGTGTGTGTGTGTGTGTGTGTGTGTGTGTGTGTGTGTGTGTGTGTGTGTGTGTGTGTGTGTGTGTGTGTGTGTGTGTGTGTGTGTGTGTGTGTGTGTGTGTGTGTGTGTGTGTGTGTGTGTGTGCCATCCCATATTTATTTCTAGTCCTGTTTGGTAAATACAGTGGGTTAGAGTCCCACAGAAATAGGTTAAAGTCATATTTTACATTCTCTTTTCTAATGTCTATATTCTATACTCGATGTATTTTAAACTTGATGTATTTCATGCCCCTGTAAAGCACTTTGAATGGCCTTGTGTCTGAATTGTTGCTATAGAAATAAACTTGCCTTGCTCCCTACAGAGGCAGAAGGAACGCAGGAAGATAGAGAGAGAGGAGAGGATGGAGGACGCTTCAGAGCAGGTGAGATCACACTTCATCTGGCCTCTGATGTTATTTCACTATTTCATTAGTGTACAGTGCCTTACAGAGTTTCTACGATGCCATATGTTCTTTCAGCCATCTCTACTGATTAATGTATCACCGCCAGAAAGAAGTGAAAAATTCAAATTTGGGTTTTGAATGGTTCTATTGAATCCTTATTGAGGACCGTCAAAATACACTAAAATATCAGAAAAATTTAAAGTTTTTCTATTTCAACCTTTAGTTTGCAGGAGTTGACATAAAATTATACAGTTAAAATGTGCAACAACAAAAAACAGACAAAGAAAAATAAACAGTAACCCCTCTATTTGTTTTGAATATGTTTATTTTTTTCTGACAGCTTTTTACCTTATGTTATCATAATACCCCCATAACCTCCTGTATGAACATGAGACTTCTGCTTCTTGGTGTAATTTAAACTTTAAAACAGGAAGAGGAAGCTGCCGGAGACGTGACAGAGAGCGACAGTGAGGAGGAGGAGAGCGAGAGAGTGGTGGAGGAGGAGGAGAGAGAGAGAGTGGTGGAGGAGGTCTGGACGTCTGTTGGTCCCAGACACAGAGGAAACATGGACCACCTCCCCAGTGCCATGACGACCACACACAGCAAGGGCCACCAACAGCTGCACCACAGGACCGCAGAAGAGGTGGGTCTAACAGTCAGCCCTTCAAAATAAAATAAGCAACCAAACAGACCCTGTTTAAAATGAATCTAGTTAGGATGCAGAAGGCTACAATTGGGACATACTATTACTTATTTATTTCATCATAACATTGCACCTTGATCTTGCCTCTTGCTTTTATATATATAGGGGAGAGTGGGGTGAGTTGTGCATTTTGGAAGTTGCAAAACCCCTTGTTTCTAGAAAACCGTGGAAGAAATTGGAAATGTGACCACATATTTAAGAAGAGCCATCCATTTGACTCATCCTGTAAAGAAGGGAGACACAAGGAATAAGATATAAGCACATTTAAGCTCAAAAAACTGTGTTTTGCCTTTCAAAGTAAAATTTCCATGATCAAGGTTTTTTAATTATTGTGTCTGAACAATTATAGACACGTTTGAAAACATTTGACACATGTTTTAGTGCTTTGGTAAGCTACACTTTGAGTCTATATAGTTAGCACGATGTCAGCCCTAAATTGCTGCATCATGCCTATTATCCAAAATTCTGGGGCTGGGGTGATTTGTGCCAAAGGGCCTAGGTGAGTTATAAGTAAGTAAGTAAGTAAGTAAAATGTATTTATAAAAGCACATTTATGACAGTTTGCACTGTCCAAAGTGCTGTACATAGTGCATTCAGTAGGTAAACAATGAAGGTAAAATAACAATAACCAAAATAAAAGACGTAAAGCCCATACATCCACATAAACACAGATAGTAGTGCAGAGGTAAGTAAGTAGTGCAGAGGTTAATGGGGAGGAAACACCAGGGTGTACATATGGGTTTTGAGCCTTGATTTAAAGGCAGAAATGTAGGGGGAATCACATTTGTCAGGTGGCAGTTGGTTCCACAAGCACGGAGCAACTAGTGCAAAGTACATTTCTGAGAGTTGTGCCAGTGGCATGGCTGTATACGCTGGTCACCAAAAGAAAGTGATTGTCTACAGTAGCTCAGAAGAGAGTGACATCTCAATTCCACTTAACGACACCACTGATGAGAGTTCAGATGGCCAGAAAGATGATGATGGTGACTTTGTCATTGTGAGCTTTGCAGGCAAAACCACCTAGATCTGCTAGGCCTTGTTTAAGAAAATGTACCTTCAATCTTTGTCAACTATTTACTTTATTTACTTTAAATACACCTTAAATAAGTGATTGTCTAATGGATTTGTCTTGCATTACAGTTTTTGAGATATATATAAATTGGCACAATTCACCCCATCTTATTTTCTCCAAATGCACAAATCACCCCACGTTGTGGGGTGATTTGTGCGACAAGACAACTTTTTTTCCGAAAGCTATATTTCTTAAACAGTTTATTCCAGATCCAAAGTTTTTATTGCCAGGGATGCACAGCATCCTGAAATATATGTACATATTTGAGTTGGAGACATAACTGTCAAGGCCTCACTTTAAAATCACTTTGAGTAAAAAGTTGCACAACTCACCCCACTCTCCCCTATATGTCGCATCCCAGCATAATATTTATTCAACCGCCAACTGCACCACAGGACATCAGAGGAAGTGGGTGTAACATTCAGTCCTTCAAAATAAATCAACCATTAATTGAATTCGCTTAGATTATTATTATTATTATTAAATTCACTCAAATAAGTACAAATTGAATTCACTCCTTCAAAATAAAACAAGTAACCAAACAGACCCTGCGTTCCACATCCCATACCCTTGTACTTTTTTCTATTCTGCATACTACATCTGATCATAAAAAGAATCTAGTTAGGATGCAGAAGGCTACAATTGGAACATACATACTAAATCTTTGTTCTACCATACTAAATAGCAGAAAGTATGGGTATTGGAGTCAGAGTAAGAAAAAGCCAAAAAAATAATATATATAAAAAAAAGAAGACTCAAAGAAGATAAGTGTAAAACAAGGACTGACTTACTCCGACTCCCTGGCATTCAAGATCCAAGGCTGGAAACGATTTGAAAAAATTGTAAGTCGTCACTTTAATCAGGCCAAGATGTGTGGGGAAAGTGATATACAAATCACTGGAATGGAGGTTTGATTCATGACCATTTGGCTTTCAGCTCCGAACTATTGTGAGTAATACTTATCTGTACTTCGTGCAGGTGAACAACAGTGAACATCTGTGAACCACATGGATAATAGAGACGTGCGTTCAAAAATATCCCATGTTGATTTATTTAGCGTTTGAATCAGCATGTGGTCAGAGTAGATGTCTTTTTTTTTAAAGGAATACTTCACCCATACGGAACCGGCGTTCTCTCATTATGAAATAACTTTTATAATATAATGAATGAGGTTTTTCTTCCCTCAGTTTTTCCTCAGTCTTCCCTTGGCCCAGCTGTCTTGTTAATCCTAACCCTACATTTTACCATGTGTGATGTCACACATGGGAAAATGTAGAGTTAGACAGTGAGACCATAAAACACTCTTTCTGCCTTTTCTCAGGCTAGGATGAACCGATTTCTAAAAAAATTGCAAATTTATACTACATAGGATCTCAAGAGTTCAACACACCTTCATACTTCCATCGGTGAAGTAGGTCTTTAAATCAGTAACATGCTGTCATGGTTTGGTATTGAGAGGTGTGTGTGTATGTGTGTGTGTGTGTGTGTGTGTGTGTGTGTGTGTGTGTGTGTGTGTGTGTGTGTGTGTGTGTGTGTGTGTGTGTGTGTGTGTGTGTGTGTTGCTTCATCGTGTCCCAGGAGCCAGAGTGGGACGTCAGCAGCGCGTTTGTGGCCAAAGCCGCGAGTCACATCAAACTGAAAGGCCTGAAGAACAGAACAACACAGATGTACAGAGAGAACAAGGAGAACGAGGCCCGGAACAGCCAGGTACACACACAAACACAAACACACACACACACACACACACACACACACACACACACACACACACACACACACACACACACACACACACACACACACACACACACACACACACACTCATGGTAAAGACTGTTGTGTTTGCAGGTGGAGACCACAGAGGAGATGAAGAGGAGGGGGGAAGCTCTTACAGGTATTGACCTTCTTTAGATGAACCTTGTGCCCCTGGAATGACTGTGGTGCAGGAGAGATAGACATCATTTTTATGTTGAAGAAAATTTAAAGATAATTTTTTGGGCATTTTATGCTTTTATTAGACACGTATGAAGTGCATAGACACTTCATACATGTGTGTGTGTGTGTCCATGGTCCAGTGCAGGGCATTCAGATGTTTGGACGAGGCCTGTACAGCCAGGCAGTGGACATGTTTACAGAAGCCATCTACTGCGACCCTAAGGACCACAGGTGAGATACAATGGGAATTATTTTTGAAACTTTTATTTTTGGTGGTTTTACATAAGTTAACATGTTTTGACAAAACACAGTTAAAGCCCTACTTCACCGGTGGGAATATGAAGGTGTATTGAACTCTGAGATCCTATGTAGTAAGTATAAATGTGCAAACATTTTAGAAATCAGTTCATCCTAGCCTGAGAAAAGGCAGAAAGAGTGTTTTATGGTCTCACTGTCTAACCCTACATTTTACAGATGTGACATCACTTCTTTAAAAATGTAGGGTTAGGATTAACAGGACAGCTGGGCCAAGGGAAGACTGAGGGAAGACTGAGGGAAGAAAAACCTCATTCATTATATTATAAAAGTGATTTTATAATGATTGAACGCCGGTTCCGTATGGGTGAAGTATTCCTTCAAGTTAAGCAGACAATACAGACAATACTTACAACAACAACAATCGTATGATAAGGCGAGGAACTTCTGAGAGTTGACGGACAGTTCATATCTCACCCTCTCTACATGTAGGATGCCCATTAGTTCCCTTAACCAAATCTCAAACTGAGGGGCTGAGTCTGGTTTTTCACAACTGAAATGTGAATTCTGACCCCAACACACAAACGCACCATAACACTGTTCTCTCCTGATCGTACCACCTCTCTCTCTCCTTAAACTTTTTTTTTTATATATTTTTTATATATATAATTTTTTGCCCTTATTGCTTTTATCAGAAAGATAATAGAGACAGAGATGAAATGGGGCAGAGAGGGGGAATGACATGTAGAGAACGACCACGGGCCGGATTCTAACCCCGGGGTCTGCTGTGAAGAAGATTGAGCCTCTAACCACCACTACACCATGACCCCTCCACCTTTAAATAAATCTCTCTATCCATGTGACTGTGTCTCAGGTTCTATGGGAATCGCTCGTACTGTTACTGGTGCCTGGAGCAGTTTTCCGCTGCCCTTAAAGACGCTCAGAGGTCCATCCAGCTGGCTCCGGATTGGCCCAAGGGATACTTTCGTAAGGGGTGTGCCCTGATGGGGTTACAGGTTAGCGACATCTTTGTTTACAACACACCACCTGGGCAATGTAAAAAATAAATATATACTGTATATGGGTCAAATTAAAAGTACTTTCAATCCTTCATCAAGTAGAGTGTATTGTCATGTTTCATATTTGTAGCTGGTGACGTGTGTGTGTGTGTGTGTGTGTGTTTGCGCTTGTGTGTATGTTTGTGTGTATGTGTGTGTGTGCGTGCGTGTGTGTTTGTTTGCGCTTGTGTGTTTGCTTGCCCGTGTGTGTGTGTGTGTGTGTGTGTGTGTGTGTGTGTATTTCAGCGTTACAACGAGGCAGAGAGGGCCATGGATCAGGTGTTGAAGTTGGATCGGCGCTGTAAGGAAGCCTCCAGTAAACTCTCAGCCTGTCGCGTTATGCAGCTCATGGTGAGACGTTTGACAAGCCCCTGGAAGGCTCCACTTTCCCTCAGGCTGCTATTAAAAGTCTATGAACTCAAGTTACCCAAAGGCACTGCACTGCAAACCAGGGGCAACGTCATTTCAACACTTGAAAAGGCCTTCTGTCAGTGTTGAAATGAAGTTGCTGTTAAATGATGTAAATAAATGTCATTATGTTAGGAAGATTTTCAATAAGAAGTTTTAGTTATATGGATTGATTGATTGATTGATTGATTTAATTTATTTCAGACATATCAAATAAAAATTAACCATATCAAAAATACAAAATGAAATGAAAAGCACAAAAATACAATAAACAAAAATGCCTTCAATCAGAGTTGAAATTAAGTTGCTGAGTTTTGTAAACGTTGATTTAGTAACTTGCTTCATGGCATTTCGACAGGATAGAGAGTTAACTTCAATGTGCTAAGGGGCGCTCTGGTGGCGTAGTGGATAGAGCGCGTACCATATTGGCTCCGGCCTTCGTTGCAGTGGTCGCAGGTTCAAATCCGACCCGTGGACCTTTACTGCAGGTCATCCCCCCTCTCTCTCTCTCTCTGTCTCCCCCTTTCAACTCTGTACTATCTAATAAAGCTTGAAAATGCCCAAAAATTATCTTAAAAAAAAATAATAATTCAAAGTGCTTATACCTTTTTGTGTTTTTCAACAGTATTTTTTTTAAACTCATTTTAGGAGTTAGGTTTTGAGGAGGAGCAGAGTAAACTGCTGCTGGAGAAGTTCACCACTGTTGAAGCGGTCATCACTTCCCCATTGGCCAAAAGTAAGAGCCGCATGCACCACACAGACACACACACACACACACACACACACACACACACACACACACACACACACACACACACACACACACACACACACACACACACACACACACACCACTTCTGTCCACACGGCGGCAGCACTGCTCTAAGTTACAGTCATATCAGACCTCAATAGCAGAAACATGCTGATACTACAGACAGTAAACAATGACAGCAAGAAAGAGACATTATTAAATACATGGAGAGTGAAATATATGAATATGAATCTCATTGATGGTGATAATTAGTTAGTCATATTTGTGTTATTTGTAATATTTATAATATTGTAACGCTTTGGCAACACTGTTTGTACCACACATGTCATGCCAATAAAGCTTTTTTGAATTGATAATTCCTGTCTCTTATTTCCAGCACTGAAGCAAACCTCTCAGCTGGACCAGAGCGGGTAGGTTTATAATTAGAAGCAATAGCTACACATAGACAACACCCATCACGTTAAAATATTAAAGAATATACAGAATATGTTTTGGGGGCGTGAATGTTATGTATGACCTGCAATACTGGGTCGTTTTAAACACCAACTAATGTTATACAGCTCTGGAAAAAATTAAGAAACTACTCAAAATAATCAGTGTCTCTGGTTTTACTATTTATAGCCAGGTGCTTGAGTAAATTATTTTTTTTTATTTTTTTTATAGACTACTGACAAGATTTCTAATAAATGCAAAACATATTTTCAACCAGAGCATTTCCATTAATTAATATAGAGATGGCGATTTAAGAAAATATTTGAAACGGTCTCTTAGTTATTTCCAGAGCTGTATGTTTCTGTATAGAAATATTAACGGAATCTACTCTCTTTAAGTTTAATAAAACACAATGTCTAATGTGGGTGATAAAAAGATGATCATGTTAATGTAGTAATGGCTTTAGTTTCTTTGTCGGATAGCATTTGATGGATAAAATAATAGAAAAAATATTCACTTTCTCTCACATTATCCTATCATGGGATTGTTACTTTACTTTGACTCTTTTTGTTCTCATCCTTCACTTTTTATTCCCTCTCTTTTCCCCAAACATTCTTCCTCTTTCTATCTACCAGGTTCTGTCGCTCTCTGTGGGTTGGGAACATTACATTGGAAGTTACAGAGAAAGACGTCTGGGATCTCTTCAAAATGTAAACATGTCTGTGTGTGTGTGTGTGTGTGTGTGTGTGTGTGTGTGTGTGTGTGTACTTTTACAAGCATCTCTGTGAGGACCAACTTAAGCTTTAAACCATCAGAGTGAGGACATTTTTGGAAAGTGAGGACATTTTGCCTGGTCCTCACTTCTTCAAATGCCCGTTTGAGACCAGGTTTTAAGGTTCAGGTATGAATTAGGTTTATGTTAGGGTTAGTGTAAGTGTTGGGGCTAGGCATTTAGTTCTGATGGTTTAGGGTTAGGGTACGGGGCTAGGGAATGCATTATGCCAATGAGTGTCCTCACATAGATAGAAGTACAACGATGTCAGTGTTTTTCCTTGCTCAGAATTGGCCTTTGGGGGTTCAGTATGCTGACCGACTTTCATGGGGTCGCGACTGTGCAACAGTAAAGTGTGTCTTTCAACACAATTACTTTGGACTTTAAATATAGGCTAATAAGAACTGGAAAAAAAACAAGGAAAATGCAAATAAATATGTGAAAAATAAAATAAATAATATGTCAAAATAAAAATGAACTGCTTAATAGGACACATCTTTTGCTAGAAGGAATGTGGGGCATCTGTTATTTCTCATGGAGCTGACTAGATAATAAGATGTGATAATCAAGACACGAGTGCAGACTCCACTTTCAACACGGTATATACAGCTCTGGAAAAAAACAAGAGACCACTCCAAATGTTCAGTGTCTCTTGTTTTACTCTTTATAGGCATATGTTAGAGTAGAATGAACATTTTGGTTTGATAATATAAACTACTGACAACATTTCTAACAAATTCACAATAAAAATATTGTCATTTAAAGCTGGGGTATGTGATTTCTGATTGGTCAAAGTTAACATGAGCTGTACACTTTGACCAATCAGAGCGAGGCTCCGATTATATAGTATACAGTATATGACGCAGACTCAGCATGACTTTGACAGTGCTTTGCTGCTGTAGGCTAGATTGCTCTGTTTCCCTGGTTACAGGTTTGGTGAGATTGAGAGCATCAGAGTTCTTCACGAGCGATTCTGCGCCTTCGTCAACTTCAAGAACGCTAACATGGCCGCCATGGCCCTGGAGGGGCTGCAGGTGACACACACACACACACACACACACACACACACACACACACACACACACACTCAATGATAAGGTTACATTTTTCAGGTTAAAAAACTTTACCTGATGTTTTTTCATTCCCACTATCAACTGCGTTCCTATACCCATACTTCCATACTATTTAGTATGCCAGAAAAAGATTTAGGATGTCCCAATACATGCACGTCAATTGCAATATGCTTAAAATACACATATCTTTATTCTTTATTCTTGACATTTTTTCGACTTAATGAAAAAAAAACCTTCCTTATCTGATTTTCTTTTCTCACCCAAGGCCCTAATACTCTTCTGTACTTTAGTATGTAGTATAGAAAAAAGAAAAAGTATGTGATTTGGAACGCAGGGATTATCTTAACTTCAATTTAAATTAATAAATTTGATCAACTTTCAAATGTTGGGGCGACTGTGGCTCAGGTGGTAGAGCGGGTCGGCCAATGAATCGAAGGGTTGGCGGTTCGATCCCCGGTGGTAGAGCGGGTCGGCCAATGATCGAAGGGTTGGCGGTTCGATTCCCGCCCTGCCACCTGTGTCATGGTTGTTGTTTCCTTGGGCAAGACCCTTCACCCACTATGCCTCGTGTGAATGTCGATAGTTAAAGCCTGCTATCGGTGTATGAATGTGTGTGTGAATGGTAACGTGTAAATAGGAACAGGTCTCCCTTGCAAAAGAGTCTTCGGTCTCAATGGGATTTACCTGTAAAAAATTAAAAATTTGCTCTTTCGTCCCTTCCAGGGTGTTGATCTGGGGGGCAGTAAGCTGGTGATGAGGTACCCGGACCGTTGGAACCAGCGGACGTTGCCCCCTGTTCAGAGGACCAACCCCGGCCTCGGTCCCACCAACACAGGCACACAGCAGAGCCAAGCTGCCATAGGGTACTAACACTCACTGCACACTGTATCTGTGTGCTGCTTTCTTTGCAAGTCCAAGTGTGTGTGTGTGTGTGCTTGTATGTGTGTGTGTGTGTGTGTGTGTGTGTGTGCTTGTATGTGTATGTGTGTAGTTGTTTGTGTGTGTCTGTGTGTGTGTGTGTGTGTGTGTGTGTGTGTGTGTGTGTGTGTCTGAATGTACTGTATGTCTGTGTGTATTTATCCGTGAATATGAACCATGGATCTTTTCCTGTGGTTCTGTCCATGCAGGTCCAGAGGGTGTGCGCCTATAAACGGAGACGAGTGCTTCTACTGGCTGACGACGGGCTGTTTCTACGGCGACAAGTGCCGCTTCAAACACATACCAGAGCATCAAGGTCGGGACAAGAAACCGTGACAACCCTTTAACCCTAACCATGTCACCTGTAACGTAAGGCACCATGGCACATTAAAGAAAGACTTATAAGGAAAGAGAGAGGACTACAAGATGCTCTGATTGATGTTAAGTCGCGGCTATTGGCCACAACAGATATGGAGACACGTGATGTTTTTTATTTTTATTTTAAAGATTATTTTTTGGCATTTTCAAGCTTTATTGGATAGTACAGAGTTGAAATGGGGAGACAGAGAGAGAGACAGAGAGAGAGAGAGGGGGGATGACTTGCAGTAAAGGTCTACAGGTCGGATTTGAACCCGCGACCACTGCAACGAAGGCCGGAGCCGATATGGTACGCGCTCTATCCACTACGCCACCGGAGCGCCCCTGGAAACACTTTTCAGAGGAGAAGGAGAGAAAGAAAGAAGGGAGTACACAGACAACTGGAGTTTGTGATGGAGAGAGAGAGAGTCAGATATGGCATGTGTGTGATAAAGGTTGTGACTCTGAGAACTTTTACAACCTCAGAAAGACAGAAGTTTAATACTATGCCACAAAATGCCTAACATAAGGATCTCCCCAAAGGAATTTAATTTATTGAACGTGCCATTGATGAGAAGTCTCGCAGCTTCATTTGACACACACGCACACACTCGCACGCACACACACACACACTCACACGCACGCACGCACGCACGCACACACACACACACACACGCACGCACGCACACACACACACACACACACACACACACACACACACACACACACACACATTCACACACATTCACATAGGCCCACTCACACTCACACTTCATTTGGATCCAAGAGAAACCCCTATGATGAACTCCTGGATTCTGCGTCCCTTATTTGTGGGAAGAATGTCATCCGTCATGAAAAGGATTTACCTGGGACTAATACGTTTGGTTGAACCATATTGGAAACACGACCAAATAAGTCCCGAAAAATCTGTGACACGACAGTTGAAACAGTCCAGAGCTATTTTTCATAGTGTTACAAAAGAGATCCAACTTTTTGAAATGTGTACTGTACATGTATTTTCACAAAATAAATAAATAAATAAAACACAAATTCAAATGGTTTACTAAACACTTTCTTGAATCATACATCTTTGCTATGTGTTGCAATGGTGGGAAAATATATTCACACGTTGTTTAGTTGGTCACAGTGTCAGATTAGACTCATGAAGTTTTTGCAGTAAATTGTCTGAGAGACATGACATACTACACATTGATACCCCGACCAATCATAGCTTGCCGTCTTGGAATAAACACTGTTGCTATCGCTACATTCATGGTGTGGTGCTAATGGAACACGTCTTATTTCATCTGCATGAGAGCGGTAACTGTCTGCTGGCATGACGGAAGTTATTTTGAATTTAACCCACGACTCCTTGAGACGCTCAAACAGGAAGCGGTGACGTGCCAGAAGCCAACCACATCTCAACATCTGCTGGCACAGATCAGAGCTTTGGCTTGTCATTGACCTTGAGGTTAACTGTACACTCTGTTCACAACGTTATATCTGACCAGTTAGTTATACATTTCAGAGGTGATTCGCACACAGCTTGTCTCTCTCAATACGATGGTATAAATAGGGTTAATCGAATGAAAACAAATCTATCTTATCTGTGTTTCACCTTCACTTGTTCACAATATACAGAGACCAGAGTGCTTTAGGTACATTATATCGCTGTGTGTGGTTCAGTTATTATAGGAGGACTGGGGCTGTAAATACATTCACTGAACTTTTAGATACATTTGGTTTTTGTCATAGGCACTACACGAACAGGCCATGAAGTAATTATCTCCCTATACATTTCCATGACTTGTGTTTTAAGAATTATAGCATTTCTTTACTTGAACTTGGGGATTTACAGGAATTGGTCTGTTCATGCATATTAATAATGTAAAGAGGAAGGAATGTAGACCAGCTGTAAACAGGCCGACATTTGTCCAAAGCCGCTGTTCCAGCCACAGTGAGACAAACGGTGTTCAAAGAACACAGCCCCCTACTATATGTGGAAAGGTGGTTTGTGGTCAACCATAACAACCAGGGCCGACGGACTGCGGGGGAAAGTGCGACAGTCACGGGGGGCCCAAGGCAGAGGGGGGCCCACCAAATAAGTGCTGGCAAAGCTAGAACAGTTTAAGACTCCACATCACTGTGGCAACACAACCTATCTATCTATCAGCTCAGAAAGCGCAGAGAAAAGTCTGATAAATACATGAGAGTGATGGCCCCTGCAAGTTTTAGTAAGTTTAAAGAAGTGCCACACTGTTGTTACTGTCTTTGAAATGCATTTAGACATTTTAAGGGGAAAACACATTGTATTTATTATTTCAACTATTGAGTTATTTGTAGAACAGCATGCTAGTGTAGGCCAACAAGATTTATTTTCTGAATTTTCAATGCTGCTTTATTTTTATGTTTTAAATTGGGAAAGACATGTTCCAAAACGACCAATAACCTCTGTATTTAAAAAGAAATCAAGCAAGTAGGCTAATAATAACCATTAATGAATTATAGGCTATCACATCACATTAGGCCTATTGTCCACAATAATCACAGCCCCCCCATCCATAAAGGAACTTTAAAAAGTTGAATTTGCACTTGATGTGCATACACAAGTGTATGGTCTATTATTTGTATTTAGTGTGTCTGCATAGTATTGCACCAAAACAGTAGAAGTTTTCTTTAATTGTGTTTTGTACTGTCCGTAAAATTTTACCTGCACATAGCAAACAAAATTGCACAACTGTAAGGTCAGTGTCTGTTGAATTTTTGTATTCAAATAAACAGTTGTTTATTTCTATAGTGCGCATTGGCATCTTTGAGCAAAATACCCCCAAAATGTCCGCTGCGGCGCGCTGCGGCGCGCCTCCTGTGACCCTGGCCAGTGACCACCTTCACTAAGACATTTTCTAGGGGAAACACTGGTAAAAGTAATGATTTCGTCATTCCTCAAATAAATGTATTGTGGAGTTGTCTGGCTCAGAGAGCCAAGTGTATTGTAAGACCGCCTTTCAGGGGGCCCATCAGGACTTTTTGTATAGGGGCCCAGAATTTGGTGCTACGCCCCTGATAACAACTATCAACATCAACTATCACACAGGATTTCTCATGTATGTGATCTACCTGTCGATTCAACAGAGACGGGAGGAGCAGCCATGAGTTTAACAGCAGCAGTCAGTGGATTTGTTGTCGTCCTTCTCTCTGTACAAGGTACTGAACATCTACATTTATATTCTAAGGCAGACATTTTTTTTCTTGAATAAAATTATTAAATATGATTTTATGGGGGCGCTCGAGGTTAGTGGTGAGAGCGTTATTGTGTTGTGCACCATTATATATAGTGTAGCTAAAAATAATTCAAACAATTTGTAACCAGCATTACAGTGCTTTTTTTTTACACGCTTATGTGCAATGTGGGGACTCGGTTTACACATCAACATTACGGGGACTCGTCTCCTTTTAGGGGGAAAATGCAAGTGTCAACATGTAAATGATTACATTTAAATGTTATTCATGTGGCTCATTGCAATACAACCCCAGAGTCCACAACAACTCTGTCGTCTCAGCATCATGTCAGCTCATGTCAGTTTGTAATATATGAATGGGTGCATTGGTCGGCTTATGTTGTGTCATACATTTGTTTCCATGCAATTGATCTTTCCTTTTTTCTTTAGTTTAGTTTTTAATTTTAATTTTCATATGATTTGATTGAAAAAGTGTAAAGAAGGAGTAGGACTAGCATTTTTTTTATACTTCATCCTAAACCCGTTTAGAACAAACTATTTGTGTAGATACAGAGATTTTGTTGAACATATTCACTTTTATATCTATTTGTTACGTCTTAATTTTATCTTTCTATTTTTGTGTCATTTTCACACTTGTTCGAAATAAATAAACCAGCAAACATACAAGATAAAAAGAACACGTTTTTGCTTCATATTTTTTGTTTTTGTACACATTTATGTGTAATGTGGGGACTCAGCTTACACACTGACATTATGGGGACTCGTCTCCTTTTTAGGGGGAAATACAATGTAAATTATGACATTTTAAGGTGAAGACTTGTAAGATTAGAGTTAGAGTAGTCATTGAGGAAAGGCATGTGTTGGTTTAGGACTCTATAAATAAATAGATCAACTGTTCATAAGTCTGATGGATGTGGGCAGACAATTCGATATGACTCTCTCAGTCCTGAATGTGAGTGACCTGTATCTCTGGCCTGAGAGTAGGAGATTGGGCTTCCACAATAAGTCTGTCATCTGAACATCATTTCAGTTCCTTTTCCCTGCTGCAGGGGGCGGTAATGTGCAGCCAGTTTTTTTATTTCAGCTTTGAACAAACTTTTTTAAATTAATTTATCCCAATCATATTTGTATATATCGCTAATGAACACAAATAAAATATCAAGCTCTTTGTTTGCTCTGACATTTTTCTGTCTCTCCATTATTTTCACTTTGATAAAATTTGTCTCAGATGACGTGGAGCTCTGGCCCTTTCATCACTCAAATTCTTCTCTGCTGCTGATTTATCAGTGTAATCATAAAAAACAATATCAATACACAGGGTAATACCATATAACCAAGAAAATAATACATATATAAATAGATGAAAATTATAAAATAATCAAAAGTTTTGAAGTCTTGCAGTGACTTGTCAGAGAGAAATTACAAACACAAACTACACATTGATACCCCGACCCAGATTGTGCTCTTTATTATAAATGTCTAAACATTGTTGATATTGCTACCTTAATGGTGTTGCTCGAATGGAACACGTCTTGTTTAATCTACATGAGAGAATAACTGTCTGCAGGGCTGACTGAAGCATGTTTGTAAATAATAATAACTGAGTTGGAAGTTCCTTTGAATGAAACCCACAACTCCTCGAGACGAGCTAAACAGGAAGTGTGGTACCAGAAGCCAACCGCAACTCAACCTACACTCTCACTGATCGGAGCAGTTAATTTTCAAAACTGTTGAACAACTGTAAACTCTGTTCACAATATTAAACTGGATCAGTTCTTAAGTCGATAGAGCCTTGAGGTGATGTACACACAGCCCTTAGCTGTCAGCCAACTTCAGCTACTGTTTTAAAATGTGCTTGGCTAACTCAATACGATGGTAAATAAATGGTTATTCAGATGAAAAATCAATTGTTTCACCTTCAGTTTTAGTTAACACAATAGGCCGAGTCCAGAGTACTATATAAACGTATATCTCTATTTGTGGTTCAGTTATTATAAGAGAACTGGGACTGTAAATAAATGTACCGAACTTCTAGTTTATTTTAGTTGTTTTCCCCTCACGAAAACTCATATGAACTACCAGGCCACAAAGTAACTATCTCACTGTTATTTTTATGAAGACTATTTTAGGAAGTTAATGCATCATTTGCATAACATAAGTAAGAATCATTTCTTCTTTTTGACTTGGGGCTTACAGGAATTTGTCTGCTCATGCATATTAATATGTGAAGAGGAAGGAAGCCAGCCTAGCTTTTAACAGCTTGATATTCATACAACCCCCCTGTGCCAACCACAGTGAGACAAACTATCTAAAGACCACATCGCCCTCAGATATGTTGAAACAAACGTTTAGTGTGATCATCTAACACACAGTATTTCTCATATATGTGATCTACCTGTGGATGTAACAGAGACGTGAGGAGCAGCCATGAGTTTAACAGCAGCAGTCAGTGGATTTGTTGTCGTCCTTCTCTCTATACAAGGTACTGAACATCTACATTTATATTGTAATGCAGTTAGAACACTTTAGAAATTGGAAAAGAGGACGGTGGATAAAAATATTTTATAGGTGATGTTATGCAATTTGGTACAATCCCTGCAACAGCAGACATTCACTTCTCTTCCTTTAAATCAATGTTTTTTTTAAAGGACAACCGACAGAGATCGGTGTCATTTCAGAAAACATTTAACTTAATACGATACATTTTCTAAACTATTTTTCTAAAACATTGTTTACCCCTCCAATGTAACAAAGATGATTTTTTTGGTGGATTTTGTGTGGATTAGGGTTACAACTGTAATACGTTAACTTGTGTTAATGTATTACAGTTGTGACTTCCTTCCACAACCCTAATAAAACCCTCTGAATAATTTACAGAATAAAATGACTTCCTCTGTGGAACTTTCGGAATCATCCTGCAATCCTTGAAACTTAACTTTAGCCAGAAAATATTTAGAACTCTGATAGTATAATACATACAAGACATACGGTACAATGTGAAGATAGCATGAGTCTGTATCAAGTGTTACTGCACTGTAAAGTTGGAGTTGCAAAGTGCTTGAAACAACTTAAAGTCACAGCAATGACTGCTTGTTGATTACTGGATATTATTATTGTGATTAACTGCATCAGACAAATACATTTGAGGGGCTTTTGTTTTACACCTCTGTAGTTGTGGCTACCCCTCCCTGTCTAGAATGAGTCTGTTTGTGTGATTTACATACCACAAATGTCGCCCACAGCTCAGTGTTCCGCATGTCTAAAGTTTCCATTCACACCCTGCAGCAGAAAGTGCCTCTGTGTTTATAGACATTTTTTGCGATAAACCAGATGAAATAACTTTTATAGTATACCTATATTTTTTTCTTTATGTATTAGACAAAGGCAAAACAAACAATATTACAACTGTATGATAGAAATTATAACACATTTCTAGAAAAGATGGCAGAGACAGTTTTGTAAAGTGTGTCTGCTCTCCCCTTCCCAAAAACTAGCTTTGATTGTCTTTAATCTCACTGATTTAAAGAGGGATGGCATTACAGCATTTCCACTGCAAATGTACAAGTCTTTCTCCTGATGTTGTTTTGAGTTTGATTGTAGTTTTCGCTGTGCTCTGTGTTACAGTGATACAGGCTCAGAATGGCTGGGGAGTGACTTACACTCCAACTAGGATCTGTGCCCTAAAAGGATCAACTGTGGAAATGACCAGCACCTACATACACCCCTATAAAATAAACAAACATGTTGCTGCAGTTAAGAAAACATTCTGGTTTACTAAGTTTAAGCATAGTGAACGGGTGGATTTGAGCACAGAGTCACAGTACGCAGGGCGGGTTCAGTACAGTTGTTATGAGAAGAGCTGCACCCTGAGAATCACAGACCTGAGAGAGAGCGACTCAGCTGAGTACACGTTCAGATTCATCACAAACCAACGCAATGCAGGATATAATGGATCACCTGGAGTCACTTTGTCTGTCACAGGTAACATTTTCATTCAAGTTAATCATTCCAGTTCAAACGCTGGAAAGCAATTATATCTGTTCCTTCCTGTTCCTTCCTCACAAATCCAGGTCTCCAGGTGACGGTGAGCGGAGGATATTATACCCGGACAACACTGACATGTCACAGCAGTTGTCGTCTACCTGATAATCCTTCCTACGTCTGGTACAAAAATGCACAGAAAATTCCAATGGAAATATATTCCAATTGTTATGTTGAAAACACCAATGGGGCAGACAGTTATTCTTGTGCTGTAAAGGGACTGGAGGAGTTCGCCTCTCCACCAGTGTGTGAGTTTACGACATAATATTTCACTAACATAAAATCATCTGGTGAAGCATTTTAACTACATGTCTGCTTAATATGGATACCCGTATTGAGACTCCTCACCGACTTTGGTTTCAAAATTGTCAAACAAGGTTTTTTTTTATCATTTAGGTGTCAATGGTCAATCCTGCAACAGAGTGACGTACACTGACAGAAGACTCTGTGCCTTCAAAGGATCATCAGTGGACATTTCTTGCAATTACAACAGTTATGGATCCATCACATCAATACTCTGGTTCAGTCCTAATAATAATCATCAGTGGGTTTATCAATTACAGCCTAGTGCAGGTCGTTTTCGTGTTCTTGAAATAGAGAGAGGACGCTCCACTCTGAGGATCACTGACCTGAGAGAGAGCGACTCAGCAGAATATCACTTCAAATTCAAATCACAAAGCTTTGAATGGATCAGTAGTTTACCTGGTACAACTCTGACTGTCACAGGTACTTATGAACACAAACTGTAGCATTATATTTAAGCAATCTGACAATTAGTGAATTTGCTGAATATTGAGCCTTTGTGACATATTTGCCATCATTTTGCATTGCTGTTAATATTTGTATAAGATCTTGTTAGGCTGCAGGACTTTATAAAGGTCACTTATTATGCAAAATGCATTCTTATTCTTATTCAGTTCAAGATAAAGAGCAATGATTTCTGTTCTTTTCTCACATATCCAGATCTTCAGATACAGGTGATCAGCACAACAGTCCACCAGTCCATTACATATGCAGAGCTGCTTTGTTACAGCAGATGTCGTTTACCTGATCATTCGTCCTACGTCTGGTTAAGAAATAAAGAGAAGATAAGATCGGCGGAGGCATCCCTCTATAAAGGCCGGTATAATCCTGGAGACAACATCTCTTGTGCTTTGAAAGGACATGAGGTTTTTCCCTCTCCATCAGTGTGTGAGTTTACTTTTGTGTCAGAACAGAAACACACACATACACGATGACATGACAAACTCTAACTGTACTGGATTCTTCCAAATATTAGTTTAGTCATAGCACACTAACCTTTAATTAATTCATGTTTATATCTTCTCCAGATGCTCCAAAGCTTCTCTCCGTGTCAGTGAGTCCCTCTGGTGAGATAGTGGAGGGCAGTTCAGTGAATCTGACCTGTAGCAGTGAAGCTAACCCAGAAGCAAAATACACCTGGTACAAGCAGAATGGAAATCACCTTCAATCTCTCAGTAAAGAAGCAGAGTTTGTTTTCAGGTCCATCCAGTCCGTTGACTCTGGAATGTATTACTGTACAGCTGAGAATGAGCTGGGGAGGAAGATATCTGAACACATCAACATTAATATAAAATGTGAGAAATCTTCATTAAGAACAATAAACAGCTTAGTTCAGTCTTTGTAGGATACGTTTTTACTGATCTTTTTTCAGCTCTACTTGCTTCAAACTCTTACTCTGCTTTTATTCACTGAGCAGCTCCAGGAGATTTTATTCAGTTTTGGGATCCATATGTAAACCGTCACAAATAATCTCACATGCTGCTACGCACAGATATTCACAGTATATTGTATGTTAACCATATGAGCAACTGTAGTAACACACCTTTAACCTGGAGTAATCTCTGTCAACACATTCTCTAGATCCTCCAAAGCTTCTCTCTGTGTCAGTGAGTCCCTCTGGTGAGATAGTGGAGAACAGTTCACTGACTCTTAATTGTAACAGTGATGCTAACCCAGAAGCTAACTACACCTGGTACAAGGAGAACCAGAGAATGTTTCAGAAACCAGGAAGCATTCATATGTTCACCGCTATCAGCTCTGAGGACAGAGGGAACTACTACTGCAAATCTGAGAATCAATATGGGCACAACTCCATATATGTTCATATAGATGTCATATGTAAGTACAAAACATCAGCAAATCACTTTCAACATTCAGTGTATTGAAGTAAAGACAGTCAATGTAAATGTTTATGCTCATAGGAACAATGTCATGTTTTAATGTTTAATCACAAAGGGGTTACAAAATAGTTTGGGATTTATTTTAAGTCTATCTTCATTTTACATTTGTAGAACGCTGTAAGCATCCCTCCGGTGCATGCCTGCCATGGAGCGATACCTGTATAAAGCAACGGCATTGTAACAAATGGATGACAAAATCCAGTGTCGAGTTACATGTATATAAAACAAAGCATCTATGAGAATATACAGCTCTGGTTTATTGTTGCGTTATTAATGTTTCTCATTGGTGCCACTTACAGTAGAAAGTCCTCAAAATTACAACTTAGTTTGCCTATTATCTCATCCAGATGCTCCAAAGCTTCCCTCTGTGTCAGTGAGTCCCTCTGGTGGGATAGTGGAGGGCAGTTCAGTGACGCTGACCTGTAGCAGTGATGCTAACCCAGAAGCTAACTACACCTGGTACAAGGAGAATGAAGACTCACCAAAAGCTTCAGGACCGATCTTCACCATCACTGAGTTCAGATCTGAACACAGTGTGAATTATTACTGTGAAGCCTGGAACAGAAGAGGGCGCCATAACTCCACCTCATATCTGACTGTTGTGGCAGGTAACTTACAAACAGTATCACCCGGCTAATTGAATTAAAAATCAATCTCTTCTAGTAAGTTCCAGTGAAATATATCTCTCATAACCGTTTATCTCCATTCCTAGAGAAATCAGTGATGATCATGAATACGGTCAGGTTGACTCTGGTGGTTGTGATGCTGATTCTTCTGCTTATTCTCTGTCTGTGGACGAGGTAAAAATTATATTTATATATTTAAAAAAATTGTTTTTCAATTAACTGTTAATTATTTGTAAATCTTTCAATTTAATTCAGGAAGAAGAAAAATCTGCGCACCACCACTGAGCCTCATAAACTTGTCGAAACTATAGAGGTGAGAGAGATATGAGAGGCCACAGTGACACAACTTTCGGCTTTGAAGACAATATACAGTACATATTGATTTGTTAAAGCTCTCTTAATAGGAAACCTCCAATGATTAATTTATCTTTGCACATTTTTGCAGCGAGATTCAATGTAGATTTGCACTTAAGAGCAATTTAAGGAGACAGTTTTACTTTAAACATGTTTGAGTACATGTACACCCCATACTCCCTAGGATGGCCTAGAAGAAAGGGGGTTTGACCAGTAACCATGAGGTCGCTGGTTCTATCCCCGACACCGGAAAGGAGGGTGTTACTTGTGGTGGTAGTGCCCACCATCTCTACCATTGTGTCTTTGAGCAAGGCACTTCACCCATGGCTGACGTTACACTCTAACCCCCTCCAAAGTGGAAAACTTGAATGGGGATATACAAAAAGTCAAATTTCAATGTGCCATGTACTATTGTCTAACTTAATATTGACTGAATGTCATTAATATGGCCTTTGAGCTCATCTTGTCTTTCCTCATCAGTTGCAGTCAGATCATGATTATGTCAACGCCTGTGACAGCATCACTGCAGCTCAGACAGAAGAACCAGAGGAGCAGGAACACCAGGTGTGAAGGTCAGAGAAAAACTAACTCTGAACAACTTCCTGATATATTTTCTCAGACACAAGTCACCAAAACTTAATGTGATATTCCTACAGATGCAGTCAAACTAGAGGGAAGTACAACATTGAAGCATTCCAGTGGAAGGATGTGGTGGAAGCAGATACACATTGGCACAAGGCTTCCACAGTGTCCCTAATGCGCCGTGGCAGTTAAAGTCAGCAGCACAGGCAGTCATCAATAACAGCATGTAGCAATAGATTTGAGTAGAATTTAGCTTTATATTTTACCTGGGCAGGATTTAACTTGGTGATCAAATGTAATAATGTATAATTCTGTTTATGACGTGATTCTTCAAACTGTTCATACTTGCACACATCATAGTATTCGTACATTTATTTTCTACCACAGTATTATCTTGTACAGTATCGTATTTCATTATATACTCTATATATACAGTAAATATATATTTTTTCTATTCCTCTATTTTCTTTGCACTTTCATGATATATGTTTCAGATGATCTTTTCCACTTCCTGCTTATTTTTCTTTGTTGCATTGTTTGAGATATCCTGAGTACAATAACTTCATTACTAATGACTGCAACATTAATTGTTTTGCATATGATGATAAAAAAACTTTGAACTTCAAAACATACCCTAGGGCAGGGGTCTCCAACAGGTCGATCGCGAGCTACCGGTAGCTCGCGGGCGGGTTTTCAGTAGCTCGCCTGATAGGTTGACCGACTTGTAAAAAAAAAAAAAAAAAATTTTTTTTTATTTTTTTTATTAAATCTGATGAAGGTAAATGCACCTCTTCCCATGGTCAAAACTTTGCGATTTGCGGTAAATAAATGTTCACGTGTCTCAAAGCGTTTCTCTATCAGCTGGTGTGTGTGCTGCTCTGCGGCTCTGCATGCGGCCATGCATGACTACGGCATGCACTGTCTTTGACCTTTGCATAAATGTATTTAATCATTTTAAGGGGAAAACACATTGTATTGAGTTATTTGTAAAACAGCCTGCTAGTGCAGCCATACAAGATTTATTTTCTGAATTTCAATGCTGCTTTATTTTTACGTTTTAAATTGGGAAATACATGTTCCAAAACGACCAATAACCTCTGTATTTAAAAAGAAATCATGCAAGTAGGCTAATAATAACCATTAATGAAGTATAGGCTATCGCATCACAGTAGGCCTAATTGTCCACAATAATCTCACAACAGCCCTCCATCCAAAAAGGAACTTTAAAAATGTACAACTGTAAGGTCAGTTGTCTGTTTTATTCAAATAAGCAGTTGTTTATTTCTGTAGTGCGTATTGGCATCTTTGAGCAAAATACCCCCAAAATTTTCGGCGTGCCGCGTTGCGCCGCGCCTCCTCCACACCTGGGTGGTGACCACCTTGACTAAGACATTTCCTGGGGGAAACACTGTTGCGTCACAATAAGAAGTGTAGTATAGACATTGATGTCAATTTTCACTGATATGTGGCCCACAAAAAGTGTAAAGTAATGTGTTCTTGGACCTTTGATGGGAAATTATTTATGATAAGCATTGGGTATTGCAATTTCACACATGTACAAACAGAAGCTTAATTCATTTGATGTGTGCTATGTAAATAAATATAAGCGATTTGATACAAGTAGCTCTTGGCCACTATAATTTTTTCAAAGTAGCTCTCAGTTGAAAAAAGGTTGGAGACCCCTGCCCTAGGGCCTATAGGCTCATTGCAATACAACCCCAGAGTCCACAACAACTCTGTCGTCTCAGCATCATGTCAGTTCCCTCTCACTGCTGCTGCAGGGGGCAACAGTGCGCAGACAGTTTGTAACATGAATGGGTGCATTGGTCGGCTTATGTTGTGTCATACATTTGTTTCTATGCAATTGATCTTTCCTTTTTTCTTTTGTTTTGTTTTAAAATTTCTCTTTTTATAAGGTTTGATTTGAAAAGGATAGAGAAGGGGTAGGACTAGGAAAGTTTTTCTACTTCATCCCAAACCTGTTTAGAACAAACTATTTGTGTGAATACAGAGATATTGTTGAATATATTCACTATTATATCTATTTGTTATGTCTGCATTTTATCTTTCTATTTTTGTGTCATGTTCACCATCAAACAAAGATAAAAGGGTTATGGGTAAGAAAAGTTTTTCTTCATATTCTTGTCACTATCATTCTTGCTTGTGTTATTTGAGGCCAAAACGCATTTATAATAATTACAAGAATTTATTATTTTACACATTTATGTGCAATGTGGGGACTCTGTTTTAAACAACAACATTACGGGGACTCGTCTCCTTTAAGGGGGAAAATGCAAGTTTCAACAATGTAAATGATTACATTTAAATGTTAAGAATTGTTTTAAGTAAGATTAGAGTTAGAATGGGGATTCGGAGAAGGCGTGTAATGGTTAGGGACTCAGTGTTAGTCAATGCATTCCTTGAAGGGTTGTGTGTGTAAAACTTGTCTTATCCTCAGTTATGACTTGCTATAAATACATTTTGCCCACCTTCTTTTGTTTGGTTTTGTAATTTCTCTTTCTATATATGATCTGATGGAAAAAAAGGAAAGAGAAGAGTAAGGACTAAAAAAGTTTTTATACAGAACTGCATCCTACCTTATTTACGAACATATTCGTGTACAGAGATGTTGTTAAATTAGTCAACTATTATACTGTATCTATTTGTTATGTTTTCCTTTTATCCTTTAAATACAATTTCTTGTATTATTTTAACATAACATAAACCATCAAACAAACAAAATTAAAGTCATTTGTTTTTGCGTCATATTTTTGTCACTATCACTCTTGATTGTGTCTCTTTAAGGGTAAGCCACATTTATAATTATTACACTTATACATCAGATTGTTCAGTTTAGTTTAGCTTCATGAACGTGTCATCCTCTTTGATTTTCCCATATTTTTTGTACACATTTATGTGTAATGTGGGGACTCAGCTCACACACTGACATTATGGGGACTCGTCTCCTTTTTAGGGGGAAATCAAATGTGGTGAAGACTTGTTGTAAGACTAGAGTTTGATTAGTCATTGAGGAAAGGCATGTGGTGGTTTAGGACTCTCACTCTATAAATAAATAGATCAACTGTTCATAAGTCTGATGGATGTGGGCACACCATTCGATATGACTCTCTCAGTCCTGAATGTGAGTGACCTGTATCTCTGGCCTGAGAGTAGGAGATTGGGCTTCCACAATAACTCTGTCATCTGAACATCATTTCAGTTCCTTTTCCCTGCTGCAGGGGGCGGCCAGTTTTTTTATTTCAGCTTTGAACAAACTTTTTTAAATTCATTTATCCCAATCATATTTGTATATATCGCTAATGAACACAAATAAAATATCAAGCTCTTTGTTTGCTCTGACATTTTTCTGTCTCTCCATTATTTTCACTTTGATAAAATTTGTCTCAGATGACGTGGAGCTCTGGGGCCTGTTTCAGGTAGCTGGTTTTACATACTCTGGGTTTAATCATACGCTCTGAGTTGGTTAACTCAGAGCGCAGGGTTGATAAGCAACTCTGGGTTTTCGGTTTCAGAACAGTGGATCAGCGTTGGGTTAATCAACTCTGAGCGTGTTCATTCTGGGTGGAGCGTGTGCATAAAAGCCATCGTCAATGGATCGCTGATAACATGATTCACCATGGAAACAGAAGAAACAAATGCGTGATCCTCCCACTTCTCCACTTCTCAAAAAAAGAAAAAAAAACTTCTCCGCTCCTCCCACTGGAGTTAGAAATATTAACGAATGAGTTTATGGTAGCCTATGGAGAAGAATTAACGGGTATATTGTCACATAACTCTGATCTAATCTCCTCGGCAATTCAGAAAAAATATATAGTACATAGGCCTAGTCCATTTTAAAAAGTTACGCATATCAGCAGTAAAGTAATAAAGCTGGCGCGGCACAGCATTTCTGACAGTGTTTTATATTCGCTGTATTTGGGAAGCTGTAGCCTAATAGCCCACTGTGCAGTAAACAGACTGTCGCTTCTTTTAAATGGGGAGTGAAAGACATTAACGTCTGACACATAAGGTGACAGTTTCCATTGAAGAGCCTGATTGATTTATTATCAGATCCATTTTCCTCAAGTGATCACAGTTTAAATTATTATATAATTATTTATGTAATTTTATATTCATATTAGGCTATAATATGAATATAGAAGGGCTCGTCTGTGACTTTAGGATCGCACAAGTGAACAGTAACAATCGCGTGCAGCCGCAGCGTTACACGAATCCACCTGACATAAATCTGTTCAGTGGCACAGACGTTAAAAAGCATACAATACAAATAGGTTTATTAATCTGAATGTAGAGCATGTCACGATGTGTAAGGTGGCTGCCTATATGAACGGACCGAGGGCTGAGAACAAGGCTACTGATCAGATAAATGATCGGTCAAACGTAAAATCATCAGGAAATGATAAGAACATCCCGATGGAGATTTCTGTGGAGTGATTTTGCTTCAAACTGTACAGGGACGCGTGTGACAGTGACACCCCTTCTTCAGTCGGAGCTGCAGCGTAAAGTGAAAACAAACTCAGGGTAGGTCTAACCACCTATCCAGCAGGTTAGACCCACGGCGTATGTTGCCGCAGTAACTGACTCTCGGTCGCGCTGAACCTGCTACCTGAAACGGGAAACCCAGAGTTTCCACTAACTCAGAGCGAACAAACTCTGGGTTGCCTCAAAACCAGCTACCTGAAACAGGCCCCTGGCCCTTTCGTCACTCAAATTCTTCTCTGCTGCTGATTTATCAGTGTAATCATAAAAAACAATATCAATACAGGGGGGTAATACCATGTAACCAAGAAAATAATACATATATAAATAGATGAAAATGATAAAATAATCAAAAGTTTTGAAGTCTTGCAGTGACTTGTCAGAGAGAAATTACAAACACAAACTACACATTGATACCCCGACCCAGATTGTGCTCTTTATTATAAATGTCTAAACATTGTTGATATTGCTACCTTAATGGTGTTGCTCGAATGGAACACGTCTTGTTTAATCTACATGAGAGAATAACTGTCTGCAGGGCTGACTGAAGCATGTTTGTAAATAATAATAACTGAGTTGGAAGTTCCTTTGAATGAAACCCACAACTCCTCTTTTATGAAGACTATTTTAAGAAGTTAATGTATCATTTGCATAACATAAGTAAGAATCATTTCTTCTTTTTGACTTGGGGCTTACAGGAATTTGTCTGCTCATGCATATTAATATGTGAAGAGGAAGGAAGCCAGCCTAGCTTTTAACAGCTTGATATTCATACAACCCCCCTGTGCCAACCACAGTGAGACAAACAATCTACAAAGACCACATCTCCCTCGGATATGTTGAAACGTTTATTGTGATCTACCAACACACAGTATTTCTCTTGTTTGTGATCTACCTGTGGATGTAACAGAGACGTGAGCAGCAGCCATGAGTTTAACAGCAGCAGTCAGTGGATTTGTCGTCGTCCTTCTCTCTGTACAAGGTACTGAACTTCTACATTTCTATTGTAATGCAGTTAGAACACTTTAGAAATTGGAAAAGAGGATGGTGGATAAAAATATTTTATAGGTGATGTTATGCAATTTGGTACAATCCCTGCAACAGCAGACATTCACTTCTCTTCCTTTAAATCAATGCTCTTTTATTTTTTACAGGACAACCGACAGAGATCGGTGTCATTCAGAAAACATTTAACTTAATACGGTACATTTTCTAAAACATTGTTTACCCCTCCAATGTAACAAAGATGATTTTTTTTGTGGATTTTGTGTGGATTAGGGTTACAACTGTAATACGTTTACTTGTGTTAATGTATTACAGTTGTGACTTCCTTCCACAACCCTAATAAAACCCTCTGAATCATTTACAGAATAAAATGACTTCCTCTGTGGAACTTTCGGAATCATCCTGCAATCCTTGAAACTTAACTTTAGCCAGAAAATATTTAGAACTCTGATTAGTATAATACATACAAGACATACGGTACAATGTGAAGATAGCATGAGTCTGTATCAAGTGTTACCGCACTGTAAAGTTGGAGTTGCAAAGTGCATGAAAAAAATTAAAGTCACAGCAATGACTGCTTGTTGATTACTGGATATTATTATTGTGATTAACTTTGCATCAGACAAATACATTTGAGGGGCTTTTGTTTTACACCTCTGTAGTTGTGGCTACCCCTCCCTGTCTAGAATGAGTCTGTTTGTGTGATTTACATACCACAAATGTCGCCCACAGCTCAGTGTTCCGCATGTCTAAAGTTTCCATTCACACCCTGCAGCAGAAAGTGCCTCTGTGTTTATAGAATTTTTTTGCGATAAACAAGATTAAATAACTTTTATAGTATACCTATATTTTTTTCTTTATGTATTAGACAAAGGCATAACAAACAATATTACAACTGTATGATAGAAATTAAAACAAATTTCTAGAAAAGATGACAGAGACAGTTTTGTAGTGTGTCTGCTCTCCCCTTCCCAAAAACTAGCTTTGATTGTCTTTAATCTCACTTAAACTTAAAGAGGGATGGCATTACAGCATTTCCACTGCAAATGTACAAGTCTTTCTCCTAATGTTGTTTTGAGTTTGATTGTAGTTTTCGCTGTGCTCTGTGTTACAGTGATACAGGCTCAGTATGGCTGGGGAGTGACTTACTCTCCTACTAAGATCTGTGCCCTAAAAGGATCAACTGTGGAAATAAGCTGCACCTACAAATACCCATCAAGTACATACGGCTATGTCAAGAAATCATTCTGGTTTACTAAGGTGCAGGGTAATGAACCTGTGGATCTGAGAACAGAGTCACAGTACGCAGGGCGGGTTCAGTACAGTTGTCAGAAGAAGAGCTGCACTCTGAGAATCACAGACCTGAGAGAGAGCGACTCAGCTGAATACAAGTTCAGATTCACAACACACCATGATGCAGGTTATACTGGTTTACCTGGAGTCACTTTGTTGGTCACAGGTAACATTTTCATTCACGTTAATTTCAAAATCTAGAAAACAATCATATCATTGGATTTGCTTGTGTTGCCGGTTCTGTCTAAAGTAACATTCCTGTTCCTTCAGATCCAGGTCTCCAGGTGACGGTGAGCGAAGGATATTCTACCTCAGCAACAATGACGTGTCAGAGCAGCTGTCCTCTACCTGATAATCCTTCCTACGTCTGGTACACAAATGGACGGACAATTCAGGCTATAGGATCTACTTATGTTGGAGACCGCAATTATGAGGACAGCTATGCCTGTGCTGTACAGGGACTGGAGGAGTTCCCCTCTCCTTCAGTGTGTGAGTTTACTTCACAATATCCCACTAACATAACATCATCTGGTGGAGCCTTATTACAGCATGTATTTTTGATATGGAGACGCCTATTGTCGATCTGCCTGTGGTTTATAAATGTTTAAAAAAATATTTTATCTTTCAGGTGCCTATGATCAATCCTGCAACAGAGTGACATACACTGACAGAAGAATCTGTGCCTTCAAAGGATCATCAGTGGACATTTCTTGCACTTACAACACTTATGGATCCATCAGATCAAAATTCTGGTTCAGTCCTGATCGTGGTGCTCAGTGGGTCTATCCCTCACAACCTGAAGACCTTAGTGAAGACTCACAATATTCAGGTCGTGTTCAAGTCCTTGAAACTGCTTGGAGACGATCCACTCTGAGAATCACTGACCTGAGAGAGAGCGATTCAGCCCAGTATCACTTCAAATTCAAAACAGACCGGTCAGAAAGGATCAGTAATTTACCTGGTACAACTCTGACTGTCACAGGTACTGATCAACACAAACTGTAGCATGATGAACACAAAGTCTAGCAGTATATTTAAGCAATCTGACGATGAGTGAATGTGCAGAATAGTGATCCTTTGTGACATAATTGCCACAATTTTGCATTGCTGTCATTATATGTTGTTAGGCTACAGGTCTTTATAAAGGTAACTTATAATGTAAAATTGACTTTTTCATGTCCATTCAACATTAATATGGGTCTTTGGTGTGACTAATGTGTGACTAATGACTTGTTTGAAAAAAACAAACTCACTTTTTTCCTCCACCTGTGTTCAAAAACACCCATCAGAGTTCTCTGAACTTCTGACATTATAATACATATTTTATTATGACTTTTATGTGTATGACTGTGTTATTCAGTTCAACACGAAGAGCAAGTATTTCTGTTCTTTCCTCACAGATCCAGATCTTCAGATACAGGTGATCAGAACAACAGTCTACCAGTCCGGTACATATGCAGAGCTGCTTTGTTACAGTAGCTGTCGATTACCTGATCATTCGTCCTACGTCTGGTTCAGGAATGGACAGAAAATTAGGGAGACATCTTATAGTAAAAACGGGTTTAATCCCGGAAACAACATCTCTTGTGCTTTGAAAGGACATGAGGTTTTTCCCTCTCCATCAGTGTGTGAGTTTACTCCAGTGTGCCAGGACAGAAACACACACATACACGATGACATGACAAACTCTATCTGTACTGGATTCTTCCAAATATTAGTGTAGTCGTAACACACTAACCTTTAATTAATTCATGTTTACATCTTCTCCAGATGCTCCGAAGCTTCCCTCTGTGTCAGTGAGTCCCCCTGGTGAGATAGTGGAGGGCAGTTCAGTGAATCTGACCTGTAGCAGTGATGCTAACCCAGAAGCAAAATACACCTGGTACAAGCAGAATGGATATCACCTTCAATCTCCCAGTAAAGAAGCAGAGTTTGTTTTCAGGTCCATCCAGTCCGTTGACTCTGGAATGTATTACTGTACAGCTGAGAATGAGCTGGGGAGGAAGACATCTGAACACATCATCATTAATATAAAATGTGAGAAATCTTCATTAAGAACAATAAACAGCTTAGTTCAGTCTTTGTAGGATACGTTTTTACTGATCTTTTTTCAGCTCTACTTGCTTCAAACTCTTACTCTGCTTTTATTCACTGAGCAGCTTCAGGAGATTTTATTCAGTTTTGGGATCCATATGTAAACCGTCACAAATAATCTCACATGTTGCTATGCACAGATATTCACAGTATATTGTATGTTAACCATATGAGCAACTGTAACACACCTTTAATCTGGAGTAATCTCTGTCAACACATTCTCTAGATCCTCCAAAGCTTCTCTCTGTGTCAGTGAGTCCCTCTGGTGAGATAGTGGAGGGCAGTTCAGTGACTCTGACCTGTAGCAGTGATGCTAACCCAGAAGCTAACTACACCTGGTACAAGGAGAACCAGAGAATGTTTCAGAAACCAGGAAGCATTCATATGTTCACCGCTATCAGCTCTGAGGACAGAGGGAACTACTACTGCAAATCTGAGAATCAACATGGACACAACTCCACATCAGTGCATATAGATGTCAAGTGTAAGTACAAAACATCAGCAAATCACCTTCCACATTCATTGTATTTATGTACAGACAGTCGATGTAAATGTACATTAGGCTTGTGCTCATGGGAACAATTTCGTGTCACAAAGGGGTTTAATAGATAGTTTGGGATTTATTCTAAGTCTATCTTGATTTTACATTTGTAGTTGAGATTTTAGTCACTGTAATCATTCCTGCGTTCCATGCCTGCCATGGAGCGATACCTGTATAAAACAACTCCATTGGAACAAATGGATGACAAAAGCCAGTGTCCGCTTATATAAAACAAAACCAAAACCAAAATAAAGTACTCAAAATGACAACTTAGTTTGCCTATTATCTTCTCCAGATGCTCCAAAGCTTCCCTCTGTGTCAGTGAGTCCCTCTGGTGAGATAGTGGAGGGCAGTTCAGTGAATCTGACCTGTAGCAGTGATGCTAACCCAGAAGCTAACTACACCTGGTACAAGGAGAATGAAGACTCACCAAAAGCTTCAGGACCGATCTTCACCATCACTGACTTCAGATCTGAACACAGAGGGAATTATTACTGTGAAGCCTGGAACAGAAGAGGGCGCCATAACTCCACCTTATATCTGACTGTTGTGGCAGGTATATCATAGTCTTTACCCTAAATACACATCCATTACATTTCACACATTTTAACCATAAGTCACACCACCCAATGTATATCTGCAATCTTAAACTGTCTTACTAAGAAAAGTTGGTAACACTTAACATTAAGGGTACATTAATCAACTGTTAATTAATGCTTAGTAAATGATTAAAAAGCATTAACTAAGAAATAACGTGTCATGTAAACAGTAAATAACTGCTCAGTTAATGATTAATACGCATTAACTAACTGTTATGCTTCGTTAATGCTTGACTAAGCCTTGGTTAGCTATGCAGAGATAATGCTTAACCAAGCATTGACTAATCATTAATAACTTAGCATTAACAGTAAATTAATGTTTGTAACCACCAATTCATTGACACAAGGATACACTGCCTAAAACACCATGTTTGTGTGCTGCTGATCAAATAATTTTCACGTTATAGGACATTTTGCAAAAACAGTCTACATTAGTCATAATTTAGAATGCTATTGGCTGAAAATATATGATTTAATGTCCAATTACCAGCTCCTAAGGGAACCAAAATACAATATCAAACATAATTCCATAATTAGTTGTCAATCTATCCATTTGATCCCTGTTTTCCAGGTCCAATGACATCAGTAGCTGTTGGATCAATCACTGCTATTTTTCTGGTTATTATATTCCTCATCGCCATCCTATTGATTAGGTGAGAACATCACATTTTTCTTTGTATAATTCAGTAATGTATCTTAAATTCAGTTGTTGAATGAATTATTTCATTTTTCATCAATTCTCTTATCCAGAAGAAAGAGGTATTCGGAAGAAGCCACTGGTCCCGGAGAAAGACCGGACAACACAGCACAGGTAAGGAAGAATAATTCAAGTTCACAAGTCTTTCACTCTTGCCTGGAAACTCCTTGAGTAGTGCATCTACAACAGAGAACATGAAATAAAAGTTGACTGCATCATTTTGTAGGACAAAAATATATAGTACCCACCTACCTATGTAGTGTATGTTTCTTAATACTTAAGTGCTTGTGTTAATGTAATGTTTACCTTCCAGCTAAACGATGGTTCAGTGTGTGACAACCCTTCAGCTGCAGACCAGAGAAACCCAGCAGAAGACCAGGACGATCTTTGCTATACCAGCGTAAGATTTTTCAAAAATCAGGAAGATACTCTTTACTCCAACACCAGGGAAGCTCATCGCAACCAATACAATACTGAAGAGGAGGATGGTGTGGAGTACAGTGTCATCAACGTTAAGAGTGCCAGTGCTTCCCCAGAGTGAGTCTTTGCCTCAAACATTTTGAAACAGTCAATGTTTCTATTCCCAGTGTCTGTTTTTTCAAAACTTTTTTTTTTTTTCACAGATTAAGAAGTCCGGAGGTTGAGGAGCCGTTTGCACTGTACAGCACAGTCAACAAACAACCAAAAGTGTGAACAACACACGCAGCTGTGGTCTGTTACCTCAAAGGCTTTAAGCGGTCATCCACGTAGTGACACTGAAATACATTTCTCAAGCTTACCTGGACAAAAATGCAGCATAAATGCACCTGTAACAATCAAACACAAAAACCCTACCAAAGAATATGTTCATACTGCTAGTGGCCCAAATCCAATTTAGTCATATGCATAGATGTATTTTATCTTTTCATGACAGTGTGAAACTGAACTTTGTCCAATTCCGTGTTGGGCCACTTTCATTTGATGTCTAAATCCAATACAGAGATAAGGTGAAATACCTCTTTGTGATGGCCTTTCGGCTGTCATGGTTGTTTTGAATGCTTTCTCCTCCCTCTTTGTTTAAGCAGGTGATGGCTGTAGGGTGGGGCTGCAGCAATCAGGGAAGCTGGCTGCAGATAAAAGGCTGACCACTCTGCTCATGGTTCTCTCCCTTTTCAGACACAGTGGTACTTTGTTTTACATTCCATTTTTAGTTTTATTTATTTTACACCCTATAATAGCCACCTCACCACCACTGACAGGCTTCCACTTATCATCTAATTTCTGTCGACATTTGTTTAAAATATGTTTTTTGTATTCAATTATAATTTTTTTTACAGCCTTGTGTGTGTTTCCATATTTGTTGTGGCCAAGAGCCGGGTCATGACAAATTGGGGGCTCGTCTGGGTTAGTATTAGTGTTACAGTTTTGACCTTCAGCCCTGGTCATTTACCTAAAGTACTAGTAAACATTAGCTGACTGGTGGTGAGATTTTTAGAGCTTTAAAGAATGAACTTCACTGAGGAAAAATATTTTAATGTTCTATAGTGCCAACAATTTTCCAACATGTTTCTACAGTCTTCTATACACAATATTTAGTTTGTATCGTATATTCAGTTTAATATCAGTTTTATTATCAAATATTGTAAACATTTCTCTACTCATTTCATATTGTTTTATTCTGGTGTATTTCCATCACATGTTACTGAGCCAGTGTTTTGTTTAAGCACTGATCTCACTACCTAAATATGTTTTTTTAAATGTATGTTTTGTATTTGAAGTGTGATTCATATCAGTCAGTTTTTACTTGAATTTTGACTTCATTGCACTGAATTTTGTTGCTCAAATAACCTGATATTTTATGGAATAAAGATTTTCATTTAACAAATCATTTCACTGGGATCTGTCATTATTATTTTTTGTGTGTGTTACATTTTTGATACCATAACCTACTGAAAGAGACCTAATCTTCTCTGAAAACAACCATTTTTAAAGCCGATATCGCCATCTCCTGACAGTTTGAGTAATAAGTGAAAACACCAGCAGTTATTCCTGTCTAAACCTCTGGCACGTTAAAATTCGATACTGGATTAGACTAGTTATACAATTAATAAATTATTAATATTGTGGTAGATAGTATAATGTACTGTATGTGGTAAATCACTTGAAATGCTGCAGCTGGCAAAAATGGGCTTAAGTTTAATAATAACTAATAATATAATAACTTTATACTATTAATCCGAATTTGCAAAGGGAAGTTATCAAATACATGTAATGGACTAAAATGTTGGTATAAAGTGTTGAATAAAATGGATATAATAAAATCAATTCAGACTAAATTGTACACTTACTATATCCAAAGGTAAGGGTTTATTTCGTTAGCTATTAATACAATTTTGTGAGGTAACATGTTAGACCTTGTTATATCAATCTATAAATCCCGAAAATGTGTCATAGTGGGTGAAGACTGTGATGATGTCCTCTGGCTTCTTCCTGGAATAACCTGCAGAAGGAACTCAAACTTCAGGTTCTACTAACTCTCAATTAATTTGAATCGTCGTAAAGAGTTTGAAATCAGAGTCTAGGCAGCTGCAAATATCTCACCAATAATTTCAATGTATTTTTCTGTTGCATTTCAGCTGCATTTTAACTTGTATTCGTCTCAATGTAAGGGTATTTTGTGTCTGAAACTGTCTCCTGCTTAGTCAGGTTTCTCTTAAAAAATATATCTTATTCTCAATCAGTCTGACCTGGTAAAATAATGCTTATGATAACAATAGTAATTATTTTTTTGATAAAGATAACTTGAAATAATCTGCTCAGAAACCGACATTTACATGAAAAAGTTTTTACGCAAGACTGTTCTTTCAGAAGTTGTGTTATCGGTGTCGTGGAAGTTCATGCAATAGTAATTTCTTCATTTTATCTAGGGGATGTACACACATTCAGCTGTCCCTGCATGTTAACACTAAAAAGAGGAAGGAAGCCAGCAAAGATTATCACTTGTTTTATACGACAGAAGATGTACGTGTCTTCCTCTATTAAGAGCACAGCTGCTTACTGCTTTGAATAACAGAAATAAAACATTTTCTTATGCATCGTATTCACTTTCTGACATGTTTTGACAAGACAGATGAGAAGAGATGAGCCGCTCAACTACAAGTTTGCCAGCAGCCGTGAGCTGGTTTGCTGTCTTCCTTCTCACTGTGTCAGGTAATGTACGTCTACATTTATTTTAATGTTTTTAGCAAATGTATTTTAGTTGAATGGCTTTTCAAAGGAAGGTTTTAGTAAAATGTACCAAGTCATTTCCACTAATTAGCAACTGGAACGGAAACAGTTTAATCTGGAAATCAAACAGAAATTTTTAAATAGTAAGTGGAAGAAAACAGAGAGTTTGAATTTTCTCTGTTGGTCTGAATCCATCCGCAGAAAAAGGATGTTGCAGTTTACAGAAGCCAGTCAAGTTATTAGTGACATCGGGTCATATTTTGAGCATTTCTCATTATCTTTAACATTGATATCAACATTGAATTTTCATTTTATGTGAATACTAGACCTTGCAAGTCCAGTTAAGTTCATCCTTGCTGTCCCTTATAGCTAGTATATCCATTGCTGTGTAAATACAGTAAAATCTAAGAAGAAACAGAGTCAAATTCCTTGTATGCATGTATTTGGCCCATTAAGCTGATTCCGATTCGGTTTCTGAACATGATGATGATCCGACCTCAGTGTGCCGATTATGAAACATTGATAAGATATGACTTCATATTGGCAACTAACTTGTTGTAACGAGCTTCACATCCGTATTCTGCATTCCTTTGTAGTTTCACACTCCTGACGTGACCACACACAGAAAACAAACCAAGTAGACACTTGTTTCATAATATTACTTCTATTAATAGCCTGTTTCTGCTTTCATTGTCAGTAAAAGTGAATTGAGGTTTTGATGTTTTCTCCTGTTTTACGAAATGCTACTTTAAAAACTGTGTTGCTCTGCTTTAGCGTGCATAGATAATAACTCTGTATCTATCGCCTCTGTGTTACTCCTACATCTGACAGAAGAGTGAGAGAGGATGAGAGTTATCATACATAGTAAATTATACAAGTACGTAGGTGCATTTTCTCAATGTATACCTTTTAAGATGTTCCAGGTTAACTTTCTCCAGGCACTTCCAGAAATTCAAGTTATGTTGTTGTGAATTTGACTAGAGCACCTCCATTGCAAATGTTTTCTGATTTTGAGTTTGATTGTATTTTCTGCTGTGCTCTGTGTTACAGTGATACAGGGTCAGAGAGACTGGGGAGTGACTTACACTCCAACTGGGATCTGCGCCCTAAAAGGATCAACAGTGGAAATACGCTGCACCTACAGACACCCCTCCAGTCATACGGTTGAGAAAACATTCTGGTTTACTGAACTGCAGGGTAAAGAAGCTGTAGATCTGAGAGCTAACCCAGAGTACGCAGGGCGTGTGCAGTATAAATGTGGTACGAACGACTGCACTCTGAAAATCACAGACCTGAGAGAGAGCGACTCGGCTAAGTACAAGTTCAGATTCATAACAAACCAAGAAGGCAGGGCATATACTGGTTCACCTGGAGTCACTCTGTCTGTCACAGGTAACACTTACTTTTATTGGAAACATTCACTGTGTCTTTTAACACGTGTGTTACTGTCTAAAATTCTATTTTTGTTTCTTTACAAATCCAGGTTTCGAGGTGCAGATGAGCAAGACAGAATCATGCAAAGTACAACCCTGCATATGGTCGCAACTCAACTGTCAGAGCAGTTGTCGTCTACCTGATCGAACTTCCTACGTTTGGTACAATAATGGACAGGAAATTACAGAAAAAAAAAAATATTCTTTTTCAGGCTGGTTTTATTCTCCATACAGCTATTCTTGTGCTGTAAAAGGATATGAGAATTTCCCCGCTCCTCCAATCTGTGAGTTTACTCCACAGTATTTCACTAATGTGACAATGTTTTGAATTGTAAGCTAATGTTCTCTGAAGTGGCTGTGAAAAGCTGCAGTAAAGACTATATTTTTCATAATAGTGATCAAAGATATTTCATGTTTCAGGTATCCATGGTGATTCGTGCAACAGAGTGATTTACGCTGACAGAAGCATCTGTGCCTTCAAAGGTTCCTCCGTGGACATTTCCTGCACATACAGAAGTTATGAATTTATCACATCTAAATTATGGTTCAGTCCTAAACTGAATCTTCAGTGGCATCAATCCCAACCTGAGGATCACAGTGAAGACTCCGAGTATTCAGGTCATTTTCAAGTCCTTGAAACAGAGAGAGGACGATCCACTCTGAGAATCACTGACCTGAGAGAGAGCGACTCAGCAGAATATCGCTTCAAGTTCGTATCAAGAAACTTTGAATGGAGGAGCAGTTTACCTGGAACAACTCTGACTGTCAAAGGTACTGATCAACACATGGGAATTTATTTAATAAGAAGTTAATGCAGGTTTAAACTAATGAGAAGCTTAAGCTCATTGATTAAAAATGTGATTGGTTAAGATTTTGTTATGTATATTAATTACTAGTCTAACATATAGATAGAAGATTTTAAAATTAAAGGTACTGATGAACATGGTTAGGAATCATTGTTCCTGATTACTTCAGAATCATTGTACTATATTTTGTAACTAATATAACAGTAAAATAGAAAACATTTGTATCAAATATGATACAACAGGTGTATGTAAATAATGTATCTGAAATCCCTTATTTGTCATTGCATTTAATGATGCAATTGAAATTGAAATTGTGCTTATATCACGATTTAAAAAAATTGTTTTGATCATTTAATTGGATGAATAGAAAAATGTAATGTTTTTTCAAGGTATATTTAGAGTAGAAATTGTCCAAATCCAAATCCAATCCAAAATGTTTACATTTTCTCATGTCATATCTAATGTCTTAGGCTTTAAAGAGTTAAATTTGTCGTCAATTCACACCTTCCACTTATATCCCATGGCTAAAAAGGAACTATGTTGAACAGGTAACTCTTCCCGTTATCGACAGTTCATTTTAAATTACATTTCTGTTCCTTGTTCACAGAACCAGATTTACAGGTGCAGGTGATCTGGACTTCCACTGGTCCGAAGCTGATTTGTCACAGCAGCTGCATTCTTACTGGTCGTTATTCCTTCGTTTGGTTCAAGAATGATGAGGAACATCAGTACGAAACATCTATTTCCTATAGAAGACCTGTTGATCCTGAAGCCCGATACTCCTGTGCTTACCAGGGCTACCGCTCTCCTCCAGTGTGTGAGTTTAATCAATGTCTAACAAAATTTCACAGGGTGCTAATGTAAAAGTGGCAATAATCAATACTTTTACAGAACAAATGGACTATTTGTATGTGGAGTGTGTATTAGCTACTTAAGAGCCATAACTAAATGGAAAGTGAATATCAGCTTTAGTTCACCAGGTGGACCCAAACAGTGTGTAAATGGCCATTAATGTGCTAACAGGTTTGCCATCCAACCAAACAAGAATCATACATTACCAAGGTAACATCTGGACGGACTTGGTTGGCACAAAAGGGTTCGATAGAGTTAAATAAATGTAATATTTTCCTCTCAGAAAAGTCACACCTTTCATTTCTTTTAAACAGCTCTGAAAACACAGCTTGACACAGCTGCAAACATATGGCATAACTTTTAAGCAGCTATAAAGGTTTAGTATCATGTATATTTAGTTGTGGAGATCATTTTACCATTGGTGTTTTAATTTAGCTGACTATAGACCATAGGTTCAATTGCTCAATTAATTGTAATTTGTGATAAACGTAAGGCCCTGTGCGCTAAAAGTACACATTTAATTTACCCTGTTGAGTTTTTGACCCCTGGTTGCACTATAGAGCAATGTTTGAATTGTTTGGGTCACACATGCACATGATCATTACTTTTCACTATTCACTATACTTAATGTTGGTTACGAACATATCCCACTGACTGACACTTGGTGGCGGTAAAGCTCAAATAAACTTTATCTGTCAGAAGAGGCAGAAATAACCCTACAGCAATATAGCACACATGGATGTAAACAAGTATTGTCATGTCACATGTATTGACTTTATTTAAAAGTATGCAAGTAACACATACTGTATGTCACACACTCATATTAATTATGTTCATATTATCTTCTGCAGATGCTCCGACGGTTCCTTTAATGTTTCTGAGTCCCCATGGAGACATTATGAAGGACAGTGCAGTGACTCTGAACTGTAGCAGTGCTGCTAACCCAGCAGCTAAATACACCTGGTACAAGGAGAACCAAACACAGGTCAATAAAGAACCACAGCTTGTCTTCAGGTCCATCCAGTCCTCTGACTCTGGAGAGTATCACTGCACAGCTGAGAACGACCTGGGGAGGAGAACATCTAAATACATCTTTGTTGATGTGAAATGTGAGTAAAAACACTTCCTTGAAAAAATTAGATTTTGCAGAGTATGCCTCATTATTTATAGTCTGTGCTACAATGTACTGAGCAGCTGCAGGAGTTGAAACCCTTCCTAACCACTAAACAAACATGGACTTTACTGACCGCAGTAAAGACAAATTGATTGACAAAGGTCTTGACACATTGGCATGATAGAATGAAGCACAAATGAGATTTTACAAAAAGTTTACCTCTTTGGTCTGTGAGGACCCCCGTCAGTAGGATAAGGGTTTATCAGTTTTGGTATTAATATTTGGCCTTCTGTGCTAGTCAGGGGATTCAAACCATCATATCCTCCATAGTTTCAGACGCTACAACACACTTCAATTCATAAAATATCAGTCCATGTCAATCCTTCTCTTCCAGACGGTCCAGAGGCCGCGACTGTGTCAGTGAGTCCCTCTGGTGAGATAGTGGAGGGCAGTTCAGTGAATCTGACCTGTAGCAGTGATGCTAACCCAGAAGCTAACTACAGCTGGTACAAGGAGAACCAAACAGTACAACAAGGACTAGAGAGCATCTATAAAGTCGACTCCATCGGCTCAGAGGACAGAGGGATCTACCACTGCAAGTCTGAGAATCAATACGGACAGATCGCCTCTACATCTCTATTCCTAGATGTCCAGTGTGAGTGGAAAACTTAAACAAATCATTTATTTTAAAAAGTTTAGTTAAAATAAACACATTTGCTTGCACAACTGTGGCTGTGGCTGTAGACATTTCTCAGTTCCTCCTTTACACATAGCAGCGGTTGTGGTCAACTCTACATCAGTATACAGTGGATTTAAATAGCAAGGGAACATCAGTCAAGGTAACAAAAAAAGGGGAACTGTTTGTGCCCAGAACTGTGGCACCTCAAAGCCACTCTACATATATGCATGTTGGGGCCACACTAACAGAGTATTTCCGCACAAATATTAACTACTACATACATCTATTTTCCTCCAGATGCTCCAAAGCTTCCCTCTGTGTCAGTGAGTCCCTCTGGTGAGATAGTGGAGGACAGTTCAGTGAATCTGACCTGTAGCAGTGACGCTAACCCAGAAGCTAACTACACCTGGTACAAGGAGAATGAAGACTCACCAAAAGCTTCAGGACCGATCTTCACCATCACTGACTTCAGATATGAACACAGTGGGAATTATTACTGTGAAGCCTGGAACAGAAGAGGGCGCCATAACTCAACCGTGTATCTGACTGTTCTAGCAGGTATGTGTGCACCGTAAAGCACCTTTTATACAAGAAATACAGTTCAAAGTAGTTTACTACATAGAAATGACATGCACAGAGTCCTTTACATTCAAATAGAAACAGAATTAATATGAAAACAGGGAGATAATGCCAAAATAACAGAACAAGATGCAAAATACAACACACATATGAAGCAAAGAGAAAGTAACATGAAGTAAACTAGTGATAATGATTAAGTAAGTATGCAGATTTCTTATTCGACACACATGCTGTAATTCAGTAATTAACTGTCAGTATTGTCTTCTGATTATCCAGGTGCAAATACATTGGTAGTAATAGGATCGCTCACTGCTGTCCTGCTGGCACTCATACTCCTCACTGTCTTTCTATGGATTAGGTGAGAATTAGTGTGTCAATAAGATTCTGTTTATGAATGCATCTGTTCCCTAAATGTATTATTTCATTCTTTAAAATGCTCATCCTCCGTTTCCAGGAGAAACAAGTCAGTCAAACAACAGTTGCAGAGTGGAGATATACCTGACAACAGAGCACAGGTAAGAAAATAAGAGTATTTCAGTACATAATAAAACCCCCACTGGAAAGTATTACGACTTACAGAGAGAGAACCCGGACACAGCTCTCGCTTTGAGCATACAGAGATTGGATCGCCCTTAGAAGGGACCCCATCACCCCATCACCCTATACTCCCTCAGCACCATCCACAGTATCTCCCAGGGAACCCGGTCATAATCCTTCTCCAGATCCGCAATACACACACAGACAGAATCCGCTTTGTACACCCTCAATCTGAGGTTTCGACTATCGGCCGAACGGTCCTTTCCAGCACTTTGAAGTAGACATTACCAGGAAGGCTAAGAGTTTGATATCCTTACGGGCAGTATGTAGTATTTGAATGTCATACACGTCTGCTAGTTGTAAGATTAGATTCGCAACAAAAAGCATTGTATATTGAGCCGCGAAAATTTCAGAGAAGAAAATTTAAGAATTAAAGATCAACCACCCTCGTAAAGTCATTGGGGGCTTTAAGCAACAACGGTTGAGAGGACGGCTACGGCGGTCCAGCAGAATTTTGAGCATTCGAGAATTTATGTCATCACCTTCTATCGCTGTAGTCACAGCGAGTCAGAGCTGTAGTCCGTCTGTTTACAACGGCGGAGCGGGGTTTTGGCGTTGTGAGCGCTACACCAACTGCAGCAAGTAGCCGACCGTCCTAAGAGTTGCTAGGTGATATTGGAACTCGTTGGAATCTTTCCCCAACGCCATAGCCCTCCCTAAAACGCTGCTGCTTAAAGTCCCTATTGTAGTTTAATTTGTGCAGCAGGGCAATACAAATGTAGTCATGCTTGAGTTCTGTTTGTCTGTTCAGCTGAATATGGCTCCAGTGCATGACACCCCGTCAGCTGCAGCACAGAGACGACCAGCCGAACAGCCGCAGGAACTTCTTTACGCCAGCGTCCGCTTCCGTGAGAACCAGGAGGATGCTCTCTACTCCAACATCCGTCCAGCTCAGCCACACACACAAACAGAGGCAGCGCACGATGAGGAGGGTACTGAATACAGTACTATCAAGATGGGCAGTGCAAGAAGTGTCCCAAGGTGAGTAGCTCCTCTTTTACTTTTTAAATTTTGTACACTTAAAGCTGGGGTATATGATTTCTGATAGGTCAAAGTTAACATGAGCTGACACTTTGACCAATCAGAGCGAGGCTACGATTCTCTGTTCTTATTGGCTGTTGGGATTGTGCATTCACTTTGGCACAACTTTATTGGTGTAGAGCGTGTCAGGGAGGGACCATAGGGGAGGGACCAAAGAGAACAAGAGGAGCGGTTGAGGTATTTGGATTCAAATCTCTATCCCAACTGCCATTTTCTCCCCAAATCCTCCACCCCAGCTTTAAGTTAAAATAAAGAAAGATAAAAAATACACATTGTGTTACAGAGCTTTGAGTGTACTTTAATTTTTCTTCTTCACAGAACTACACATCAAGAAGACGGGGAGGGATCGTTTGCACTGTACAGCACCGTCATGAAAACCAGTGTGAACAAAACGTGAAACTTTTTTTTATTAATTTCAATCAAATTAAACATGGTTAATATTTTATGCACTTTGTCTAATAAGCTGGCAACACTGAGGTTAGAAATATTGTAAATCCTAAGGACAGACATGGCCAGGAGCAGCATGAAGGAAGCCTTAAAAAAGGGGGAAAAAAATTGTTTTATGTAAGGAATGTAAAAACTGGTTTACTTGCTGATTGTTTATTAAAGGTGCTTAAACACAAATTATAAAACTATATGTTTTTTTCAATTGCCCACTCTGGTATAACACCATGCAGATAGTTTTGATTGTATCTATTGATGGAAAAAACTTGTACTTCTGTTGACTAAACTTTGTTTAATAAAATAGAATCTCGACTAGTCTCAGTTGTCCTTTCTTGAATATATAAGTGTAATACAAACATCTTAAACCTTCTTGGCACAGAGAATGTACAGATACACAGTTCACAGTAGAAACCAAATCATGCATTTTTTTATGGAAAGGTCAATCCTGGTGGACCAGTACACATGTAACAAAGGGAGAGAGTATTAAGCTAATTTGATCTTCGCAAGCTCAAAGTGAATTTCAAAGTAAGTTCGGTATTGTATTACTTAGAAGTTGTTTTTTAGTACCCTTTCATTTTTTAACCCTAGACTTTTCAACCGTCACTCAAAATGTTAACTTGGGGTGTATTCACACTGGGAAAGTTTGCTAGTTCACTTGCTTAGGTCCAGACCCAAAAGCATTTTGATTGTTTTTGTTTGGTGTGGTCCACTTTCATATTGTGAACCAGCATTACGAAGCAAAACCACATGTGATCTGAGGTCATTCATTGATTGGACAGACATTCCGGGGTGGAGAGAAGCAGGAAGCACAACGTGAAAACTCAAAACTGCAAAATTGTTAACAATCATGGAGATATATCCTGCGATCGTGTTTATTTTCTGCCATCAGCAAATAAAAACTGTGCATCATTAAAATAGGAAGGCTATCATTTACGTTGTAGAGAGAGAGAGAGAGAGAGAGAGAGAGAGAGAGAGAGGGGGGGGGGGGGGGGGGAATACTACTGCCTGATCTACTGTAATATGGGGTTAAAAAAGGTCTACATCTAGCCTTTAAATAAAGAAGAAAACATCAAATCATTGTTGTTTCATATTGTAACCCGGTTGAAATAAGGGGTCTGGTTATTAACAAGAACAACAACTTTCTTGGTTACATAAGAGTTTATCGTTTTCCATAATGTGTTGTTGCGGTTCTGTAATGTTGCATACTGTGGAAATGTTATTTGAAATATTGTATATTGTGATTTAAATTCATACAAGTTGTAGCCTATTGTAGAAATCCTTTGTTTAATTTACCTGTAATATAGCCATACAGTCACCAGGGGGCGCAATTATGTGATTGTGGGTTGATGTGGGGAGGGGAGACGAAAAAAAGAGAGAAAAGAAGAGGGCTCGGAGATTGTGAGAAGAACACGATGTTAGATAAATTTAGCACACGTTTTGTATTAAGTTACGGACTTTAATGACACAATTAGCTGTTATATGCTACAAGAGTGACTTGTGCATGTGATGTAAACTTCAGCACGGACTTTAGTAGAAACTTCAACAGCCCACGGTAACCACGAGTGAGCAGTTAGTTAGCCCAGCTAGCTGAGCAGCTGTAGCATGTTAGCTAACACAGCCAACGGACGTAACTACGACTGGATTTCCCGAGGATCGCCGACCAGATAGCGGGTGGAGGTGGAGCCACATGGGTTTGCTCACCTTCGTCTGGCGAAGAGGAATCAAGCAGCGAGCGAATAAGGAGCGCCTTTTTCTCTTTTCACCCATGGACTTTCGCGGACATTCATTGCCATTCTCCTGGACGTGAGTACAGTATTTTCTTTGGCTCAGAGGAGCGAAGAGGATTATTTTCTTCACAACAGGCCAGTAACGGGGTTTTTGAAAGGACTAGTCTTTTCTTTTGTTTTTATAATATTACGCCGTTTTAGTTAGGTTATTAGGCTACTGTGACAAGGTAATGCAAATGTGTATTTGTTTATAGCCTACTGGTTTAAGCTTTATGGGATATTGAACAAGGTTTAATTGTATTCCTATTCCTATTGATATTTTATTGAAAGTGAACGTCAATTGAGTGTATATTTGACAAATCTGGTATCTGTGAAATGCACAGTATTTCATATTTTATTTTAAAAAAGTAAACTTTTAGTTACTTACCTTTTTGTTTGTCTGCTTAATCATACGGTGCAGTGGTGATATTTTGCATGTTTCGGAGTAATTAAGTGTAGCCTACTATTATTTGCATATGTATAGGCTAAATTAATATAGGGAATTCTAAACTAATATTGAAGTAAACAAGTTGGGAACTTATGGCCCTACCCTCTATATTATTGGGGTAAAAGGGGCTACGATATCGTTATAATATGTAGGCCTATGTCAATGCCACGTTATGTGGCTTGTAGCCTACGATGTGAAACATAATCTTTTACTGTAGGCTATTTTTGCTGCTGGACGTGCGGCTCTAGAGAAGAATAGGCTCAACCTGACAATCAGCTGATTTAGCTGTGTGTCAGCTGGGTGTCAGTTCGGCGCAGCTCAGTACTGACGGTCCGTTAAACATGGGAAGCAAAAAAAAAACCACTTCATGCTAAGTGACTTCATGCGTGACCCTGTTGGCACTGTTTATTGTTTATTGTGGATCCCCATTTGTTGATGCAGAAGCGGCAGACTAGTCTTCCTGGGGTCCCATTAAAATCTGAACACACAAACAACAAATCTTCAGGTTGGTCTCGGAGCGCTTGTTTGGTCCGCCCCCGAGTGCGATTGCTGTATTCACACCTGCCTGAAAAATGCACACTGAAGGCGGAGGTGCACCTGAGTTAGTTTCAACCAAACTAAGCACGGCAGGTGTGAGTACACCGTTAAACACTTCATGCACAAGTGAATATGTGTAATTAATGTGATATGTGTGAAGGTGCGTGGCAATTTTACTTTTTTTGCGATGCAGTGGCTTGGAGCCCAAGACAAATTTACCTATACAGGACAATTAAGTATGAACAAAGAACAAAATGACTCAGACATTATCTCACTTCATGCATGTTAATAATGCAAAGAGGAAGGAAGTCTGTCTGTCAGCTTGACTTCTGTTTTTTCTTCTCACTGCGCTGATGACATCTCTCTGCTGTGAGCTGAATTGCTTAAGGATATGATTGATATTTCTTGCACACCTTATTTACCTGCTGGGGAGTTGTATTGTCGCTGAAGTCACACAAAGACAAGAGGAGCATCTATGAGTTGGAAAGCAGCAGCGGGTGGATTCATCGTCATCCTTCTCTGTGTGCCAGGTAATGTTTCTCCACATTAACATTGAAGGGCAGTTGGCACAGTCATTCAACTGTTTAATTGTGTATTGATTTAAAAATAGATTATATTACTATATTATGATTCTCAAAGCATCACGTTTAGCGCACAGTGGTTTTATTATGGTGATAAGTAAAGTCTTCACATCTGTTTAAAGTTTTTTACACAGGCAACATCTCTGCATCCTTAAACCTGAACATTTGAGTGGTATGCAAAGTAAGAATATACGTTTCAGTTAATGTTATAACTAGGACTACCAGTGTTATTAGTAGATTGAATAACTAAAGAGTAAATTGACTAATGTCTGTGTATCCTACGTTATAAGATAGCATCTACCCAAAGCTAAACGAAAAGAGGAACCAAACCCTGACAAATCATTGTGATACTTGTTGACGTCAGTGTGACGTTTCTGTTCTCAGTATGGTTTACAGTATTATGCCTTTGGTTTTCTAATGTAACATATAGTTGGCAGCCAAGTGTCAGTTTGTGCCCACTATTCTACATGCATCTAAAAACTTAACCAAAATCCTGGCAACATAGTGAATGGAGAGGAAGCAAACAAGAAATGTTCAGACACTCAAAGCTGCATTACCGACCTTACCGTCATCTTTGTCTAAACTTGCAACGTTTTAGAGCCAAGTAGTTTTGGGAAATGCATTTTAGTTATCTAAATGTTTTTTTAAATGTTACAGTCTTTCCTGTGTTATGCATTTGACAGTTGTTTTTCTGCTTTGCTCTGTGCTACAGTGATACAGGGTCAGCATGGCTGGGGAGTGACTTTCACTCCTACTCAGATCTGTGCCGTTAAAGGATCAGCTGTGGTAATGAAGTGCACCTACAGATACCCATCAAGTGTAAATGGCCTTGGTACTACAGTCGAGAAAACAGTATGGTTCACTAAAGGGAGTATTAATAACCCTGTGGACCTGACCAACGATCAAGACTACTCAGGTCGTGTGCAGAACAGTTGTAATGACAATACCTGCACTCTGACCATCACAGACCTGAGAAAGAGCGACTCAGCTGAGTACAAGTTCAGATTCATCACAAACCATAAAAGTGGAAAATATACTGGTTCACCTGGAGTCACTTTGTCTGTCACAGGTAAGTTTCATTGGAATATTTAGTTCCAGTTGTTCAGCGTCTAGGAAAAACTACTTTAAATCTCCATGTGTCTCTTTGTTTGATTGTGATGACATTTCTGGTCTTTCTACTTCTTCTATTTTACACATGTTTAGATCTGAAGGTGCATGTGGAAAAATCCTCGCCTGAGGCAGAGCTGAAGTGTCTCAGCAGTTGTAATGCAGCTGATCATCCTCCTTATGTCTGGTACCTTAATGGAGAAAAACTGAACAACGACACATCTTTGCTTAGAGTCTCTGGTACTGACAATGGAATATATTCCTGTGCTCTTCAAGGATATGAGAACTACAGCTCTCCTCCAGTGTGTGAGTTTACTCCATTGTGTCAATCAAAAAAATGTCTATGATTTTCACAGACAATATTAATTAATAATGTAAGTGTTTATCCATATAGGGATTTTTACAAAGGGCCTTGTACATATTCTCTTCTAGATGCTCCAAAGCTTCCCTCTGTGTCAGTGACTCCCTCTGAGATAGTGGAGAACAGAACAGTAGTTCTGACCTGTAGCAGTGATGCTAACCCAGAAGCTAACTATACCTGGTACAAGCAGAGTGGCCAGAAACTTCCCACCGTAGAACCACAGCTTGTCTTCAGGCCAATCCAGTCCTCTGACTCTGGAGATTATTACTGTGAAGCTGAGAACCAGCTGGGGAGGAATGCATCTAACTATGTCTCTATTAATGTGAAATGTGAGTTAAACTAATTGAATAGCAGCAAACGTTCAGAGCTATAATATGTAAGATTGGAAAAGCTATTCCTCTGGCACAAGCCCCAACTTGTTTTTCTATTATCTTCTCTAGATCCTCCAAAGCTTCCCTTTGTGTCAGTGAGTCCCTCTGGTGAGATAGTGGAGGGCAGTTCAGTGAATCGGACCTGTAGCAGTGATGCTAACCCAGAAGCTAACTACACCTGGTACAAGGGGAATGGCCGTAATCCTCTCAGTAAAGAAGCATGGCTTGTCTTCAGGTCCATCAACTCATCTGACTCTGGAGAGTATCACTGTGAAGCTGTAAACAATCTGGGGACAAGCAAATCTAACAGTGTCTCCATTAAAGTGAAATGTGAGTGAAAGATAAATATTCAACTTATTACTGTCAGAAATCTTCAGCTTCACCGTAGCTGATCGTATATGCTGTCTGCACTCCAGGTCAGCATCTCGAGTAGATGATTCAATTTTCCCCACAGTTGACTCATAGATTTTCGTTCTTTTACACTTACTTTATGCAACTGCATTTCCTCCAGATGCTCCAAAGCTTCCCTCTGTGTCAGTGAGTCCCTCTGGTGAGATAGTGGAGGGCAGTTCAGTGACTCTGACCTGTAGCAGTGATGCTAACCCAAAAGCTAACTACACCTGGTACAAGGAGAACCAAACACTTCCCCATGGACCAGAGGGAAGTTACCCTTTCCACTCCATTAGCCCTGAGGACAGGGGGAACTACCACTGCAAGTCTGAGAATCAATATGGACACATCAACTCTCCATCTCTATTTATAGATGTCCATTGTAAGTCACACAAGAATGCTCTAGTTTTCATGATACAAACCCCACTTCTATATCATGCACACAAATATTAATAATGTTTTTATATATGCACTGTCCTCCAGATGCTCCGAAGCTTCCCTCTGTGTCAGTGAGTCCCCCTGGTGAATACATAGTGCAAGGCAGTTCAGTGACTCTGACCTGTAGCAGTGATGCTAACCCAGAAGCTAACTACACCTGGTACAAGGAGAATGAAGACTCACCAAAAGCTTCAGGACCGATCTTCACCATCACTGACATCAGATCTGAACACAGTGGGAATTATTACTGTGAAGCCTGGAACAGAAGAGGGCGCCATAACTCAACCTTACATCTGAACGTTGTGTTCGGTAAGTGAAACCAACGGTGCCATATCAAATGTCCGACTGACTGTTATTCCAATAGTTCAGTAATCCGACATATTTCCCATTTTACAGAAAGACAATCCGACAATCCGTTATGCCGAAAACAGTAGACCTCCACTCGTTTGGGCTGAATTGTACAGATGTGATGTAGTTAAGAGAGAGAGACAGAGATGTGCGGCTTTATTTTAATTGTGGTATAACTTGGCTTTTGCTTAAAAAAGTCTTCACGTGAATATACATTAAATATAAAAGGTAGGAAAACTCCACGGAGTGTGTGTATTTTTGGCATAATGGACCATAGGACCATTGGCCTTTTGCTCCTAAGGGAAATATTTTTAAATATTGAGTTGAATAATGTTCTGTTGGAACTATGGGCAGTCCCCAAACCAACACATACTGCATGAGTCATACTCTAATTCACAATCTGTGTCATATTTATTGACCATCCATGCTCCTGTGTCAAGGGAGAAGATGTTGCTATTTAAAGGTGGAAGCACACAGTTGTATCATCTCAACAATTTATAGATAGCCGAATCAGGCTTTAATCGGGCTGATATCTTGTAGTCTGACAAAAGCACACATTCTAGACAGAATGCAGTGAGCTGTCCTGGTAGTCCCACTAGGTCCACAACCAGATGGATAACAGTATTTATCAGAGAGCTATCACCTAATACATTGCCATATTTTTTTTAACATTGTTATTTAGCACGATTTCTTTTAACACACTTTGTTTGTCATTCTTTTCATTTTAATATATATTTTTTAGGAGCATGGAAATTACTAGCAGCTACCACCATCTCTATTCTGTCCCTTGCTATCATACTAATCTCTGTCATCCTTTGGATCATGTGAGTACATTTTCAACAGTCAACAAAATACTACTTAATGAAGTGATTTGAAATAAATGTATTTGAAAAGTTAGCATAGCACTCATGTATAACTTTTTTAATTAATTTTTCTTTACAGAATTAAGAGGTCCTCAAAGCAACAGTCTGAGCCTGTAGTGAGACCAGACAACAGGGAACTGGTGAGGAATTACATTTGAAGTACTGCAGTGCAAGTAAATTACATATATGAAGATTGTAAAATGCACCATTAAAAAAATGCTTCTGATAGAAAGTTACAAAGCCATGAAATCTGACTCCCTTCAAATAACTGTAATTCCCAACACTACAAGGAAAAGGACACAAGTGTAAACACAGACAGACAGCAACAGTTCAGTGATTTTTCATACAAAGGATAAAAAAGAGGGTAGTAAGTCCAAACATATGTTCAATCAGGAGACATAAGGAATCAGATATTTAAGGAAACCTTTACCCTGAAGTTATTCTGAAGGAGTGAAATGCAAACGCTTCATATTGACTTACTTTATGCAAAACACCAATATTCAAATGTATGCAGATCATGCAGTGATTTATAGAGATACAAAAAAAACATCATACAATTCTTCTTGATTTTTACATCTGCAATGACTCGAATCACCACAAGGGTACATTGACAGTCTAAGCAGGTGGAGAATAGCTGGTATACATACTGTGATGGGTGAGTGACTGAAAAAGAAATTTCCGATGACATCTGGTGGACGGATGGAGAATTACATTTCTGGAGTTTATAAGTAAAGCATTGGGTTGGAGGAAGAAACACAAGTCTGCAGACACAGAGTAAGGAGCCAATTTGACACAACCCTGATTCTGCTAAATAAACTCTGTTTTAATGTTAAATGTTGGGACATTAGGCATTCATTTATCATCTGCTGTTAGTGACCAGGAACTAAAACAACAATAACAACGTTGGTTTTCTACTCCAGGTCTGTTTCACTCTTTCTCTTTTAATTAACAGTTAATCGTATTGCTCAACAGGTACAACCAACAGAGCAACAGGATGAGCTTCACTATGCCACTGTCCACTTTTCCAAAAGTCAGGAGGATCCTTTGTACTCAAACATCAGACCAGCTCTTCACGGAATACAGGGGGACAAAGGGAAGGAAGAAGAGGAGGCGGTTGAGTACTCTGCTGTAAAATGTAACAGTGACACTGTGGCCTTAAGGTGAGATGCTCCTCCCAATGTACTGTCAGTTAATCTTTTGCACTATTTAAAAAAAATAACAACTTTATTTTGATCACTCTGTCTTTTACAGTAATAATATGACTTTCCTCCTCAGAACCATTGGCCAGAACGCTGTGGAGGATCCAGCTGCATTGTACAGTACAGTCAACAAACAGCCCAAAGACGATGGAGAGAGGAATCTCTAGTCTGATATCCATCTATCCATCTATCCATCCATCCATCACTATAGAGTATCTGAAGAGGTTAACATTGTATTTATTGTCAGTATTTTTCCACATTATGATTATTAAGCAATGTGTCTGTGTTCCTTACTTTGAATGTCCCTTTACCCATTTCATTCACACTTGGTATTAATGAATTACCTAATGCAGAAAACCAATATTCAAATGTGTGCAGATGATGCAGAATTTCATACACATGCAAAACACACCCAAGAAGCCTCCTTAATTCTTACATCTACTTTTACTCATGCTCGAGGCTGACTCATTAAATCATGTCTGTTATTGGATACAAGAAAACAAATGTGTGTATATAATATAATATACAACAAAATATAATAATAGAATTTTTATATATTGTAATTGGTTTTACAGTGTTAGATAAAGGTTATTAATACAATTTTCTTTTAAGTAAAGTCTCTCTTTTATCATTGTCAAATTCTGGAGAAACCAAATTTATTGAGCTTTGACAATTTGATTAACATCTTTAAATATCCTAGTTTTATGCATATATTGCTACATGGGGTTTTTCGTGAGGTGACATACAGGCACACCATATTTGGCCACACAGTACTGTCAGTAAAGGGAAGTAAATACTTGAATAGCCTTCCACTTGCAATTAGAGAGGGCCCTACATGTTCTAATATTAAGAACCATCTCAAACAAAGGCCCAAGCCAGATCTGAAAATCTGTAAAACATCACCATGTATTTTCTGTTTTATACTAGTGTATATTTTTATTTGTTTATTTTCACTTGTAAGTGTTTTATTTTTTTGTTACTTGCTTAGGGACTACAAATGTGAATTAGTATTTTTGCTAACTCTGGTATCTTTACGACTTGGATTAACCATACTTATGTTATCTATCATACTCTTTCCAAGGAAGGCAAGGCAAGTTTATTTATAAAGCACAAATAAGACACAAGACCAAGTAAGTGGTCTGTAACTATTTAAGTAAGTGAGGAAGTGTAGGGAGACCACAGATGAGAAGTGTCTTATCACAGTTTCAGCCCTGCTCTCATCTGGCCAAAGACACTTAACTCCTTTCAGGACCAGTGTTCATTAAAATGTACTTCAAATATAGTTTGCAATTTTGCTGTCCAGTTGCTCTAATGGATTTTAGCAGATATACATGCACAAAAGTACACATTTAATTTAATTTATGAAATAATGCCTCTATTTTCTCACATTAACTCATTAATTGGTTTCCTTAACTAAAACAACTTTAGGTCTTCAGAGGTTAAACTTTAGTGTTGAAAGTACTCTCCTCTTTGAATGTTATTTAGGCCATTTTTGTTCCATTGATTTCGCCTTTCCATTTGACTTTTTCTTAATCTGCAGTCTACCATTATGTTAATGTTTGAAATAAACAAATAGAAAATCTGAGAATATGTCCTATAGTATTATTATTTTATTTAACCTTTATTTCAACAAAGGTTATAGATGTAAAATAGATTATGTTAAATGAATTTAGAAATGCATAGTTCTCAAAACAGCAAAGAAAAGAAAAGAAAAATATTGATGTATAAACCAATGGCATTGGGCTCAAAAACCGTTTAAATACTGTGAAAGGGAAGGAAGTTGGGTGTATTCTTCACAGCTCAAGCTCTGTCGTCTGCATTCCGAGCACATTGAAATTAATGTAATCAACAGAACTTCCTGACACTTTTAGGTGTTTTTGATGTGACAGCTCTCAAACTTCTGTAGACGACTGACTTGCAGACATGTTTTATTGACCGAAGTCGCGCAGAGAGATGAGAGGAGCAGCTATGAGTTTATTTGCAGCAGCGGGTGGAATTTTCCTCCTTCTCTTCGCTCTACCAGGTATTGTATATCTACATTTACCTTATATGTTATTAAGACGTAGTCAGAGACACCTCAAGTGAGTTTTAAGAATTCATTACATATTCATTGACCACCATGTTCCTAGATTTGACCCGCGAAGTGATACAGTGTGATACATTCCCTGAAACTATTCACTGCAACACCAAGTTGTACTACTTCTTTGGTGCATAAATGCATGTATCCAAATTAAGCACCCAGTAATTTGAGGATGTTCTCTGTATCCTTTTACCTGGATACTGTAGGTTAAATAATAACGATAATAATAATACAAATTATAATAATGTATTTTTTTATATAGCGCTTTTGAAGAAACGTCACTTGGTTTAAGTCTTGTGTTCATTAAGTTCAGTCTCTTGAAAGATTCATCCCCATAGTTGCATACAACGTCTTTGTTGAGTGGGAGCTTCCTCTCCTCCCCTTGTGATAACTACTCACGATGTAGTGACATTTTGGGGAAAGTATGGGGAGTCTGATGCAAATCAGTGGGTGCCACCCTGCTGTCTCATCATGTTGACCCAAACAGCAGACTTATCACACTTTTTCCTGCTTCTGTCGTCTGCCTATTTTGTTTTTTAATTAATTAACTAATTATTTTTAATTCACCAAAACTGCACATTTAGGATTTTATCGAATACAATGGCTTTCAGATGAAATGTTCAAGATGCTGGAACATGCCAGTCTTAGGATCTAGCAGTGATATAAAAAAAACAAAAAATAATAATTGAACCACAGAATATACATTTATGTAATAGTTAAAAGAGATGAGTATGTTTTTTGACAGTGATTGGAGAAAAAAAATATTTTGAGGTGTCTGAAAGCCTGTCCAGGATACCTCTCCCCCAGAACACATTGGTACTATGGACCTCTTTATCTTAATTTACAGGATATTGGAAGAGCATACATAAGTTGTCGAATGTTGTGCCATGTAGAGCCAGAAGTCGAACAGCTTCCAATCACATACTGCCACCTAATGGAACATTTTAGTTAGTGCACTGCATGACTTCATCCGTCTTTAATATGGGTGACTAAACTTGACTTTTATTTTGTGGATTTTATGATTTTATTTGATTATGAGTTTTATGATGATTTATGAGTTTGACTGTTGTATCTGTTGTGCTCTGTCGTACAGCGATACAGGGTCAGAATGACTGGGGAGTGACTTACACTTCTACTCAGATCTGTGCCGTCAAAGGATCAACTGTGGAAATGAAGTGCACCTACAGTTACCCATCCATCAAAAACGGCCTTGCTACTAAAGTTGAGGAAAAATTCTGGTTTACAAAAGAGAGTACAGATATTTATAACAACATAATATCTGAGTATTCAGGTCGTGCGAAGTATAGCAATGAGAACGACTGCACTCTGAGAATCACAGACCTGAGAAAGAACGACTCAGCTGAGTACAAGTTCAGATTCATCACAAACCAACCAGGTGGAAAGTTTGCTGGTACACCTGGAGTTACTTTATCCGTCACAGGTAACAATTCATTGTCCAGTTCGGAATCTGGCAAACACGACTGTGAGTCTATATTTAATATTGGACTGTCTGACATCATGCATTTACATTTTAAATGACATTTATGTTCTTTTTACTTCTTCTATTTGACACATGTTCAGATCTGAAGGTGCAGGTGAAAAGATCCTCGCCTGAGGCAGAGCTCAAGTGTCTCAGCAGTTGTAATGCAGATCATCCTCCTTATGTCTGGTACCATGATGATGAGAAAATGAATGAGAAAACATATTTGCTTAGAGTCTCTGTTATTGACACAGGAAGATATTCCTGTGCTCTTGAAGGATATGAGAACTACCGCACTCCTCCAGTGTGTGAGTTTACTCGACTGTCAAAAATGAACCGTCAAATATTTAAAACGTTTTAATCACAATAATGTTTTTCTATATAGTGAAGTGTATAATGTGCCTATGTACATTCTCCTGCAGATGCCCCAAAGCCGACTGTGTCAGTGAGTCCCACTGGTGATATTATAGTGAACAGTTCAGTTACCCTGACCTGTAGCAGTGATGCTAACCCTGAAGCTAAATACACCTGGTACAAGCAGAAAGGCAGTAATCCTCTCAGTAAAGACCAACAGCTTGTCCTCAGCTCAATCCAGTTCTCTGACTCTGGAGTGTATCACTGTACAGCTGAGAATGAGTTGGGGAGTGGAACATCTACCTATGTCTCTATCGATGTGAAATGTGAGTGTGAACTAATTATTTAAAAACATTTTGATGTCATTACAGGTATGTTTAGGATTCCTAAATCTCTGACTTTTGCCAGCAATTTAGTGTCATAAAGACACTGGCAGAACGATGTTCATGTTCATATCTTCTCCAGATGCTCCAAAGCTTCCCTCTGTGTCAGTGAGTCCCTCTGGTCAGATAGTGGAGGGCAGTTCAGTGACTCTGACCTGTAGCAGTGATGCTAACCCAGAAGCTAAATACACCTGGTACAAGCAGTATGGAAATCAATACCTTCAATCTCGCAGTAAAGAACCAGAGCTCTTCTTAAGGTCCATCCAGTCCTCTGACTCTGGAGTGTATTACTGTGAAGCTGAGAATGAGTTGGGGAGTGGGACTTCTAACAATGTCTCTATTATTGTGAAATGTGAGTGAAACAACTTATTGAATAGCAGACAAAGCTTAAATCATTATGTAGTATGCTATTATGTATAAGATTTGAAAATATCTTTCTCTTGCAATAGCCAGCCCCAACCTATTTTATCTCTCCAAAGGTTCTGTCTGTCTGCGAGTTCCTCAAAAGATATTGGCAGACACATTTTCATACTAAAGTTAATTCATGTTCTTACATTTTCCTCAAGATGCTCCAAAGCTTCCCTCTGTGTCAGTGAGTCCCTCTGGTGAGATAGTAGAAGGCAGGACAGTGACTCTGACCTGTAGCAGTGATGCTAACCCAGCAGCTAACTACACCTGGTACAAGGGGAATGGAAATCAATACCTTCAATCCGGCAGTAACAAACCAGAGCTCGTGTTCAACTCCATCCAGTCTGTTGACTCTGGAAATTATTTCTGTGAAGCTGAGAATGAGCTGGGGAATGGAACATCTAACTATGTCTCCATAACTGTGAAATGTGAGTGAAATAACTTCTTTGATAATAATAATAAACACAATAGGAAAACTATTATGTGAAAGATTTGAAAATATCTCCCTCTGGTCCAAGCCTGCCCCAACTTATTTTTCTATTATCTCCTACAGATGCTCCAAAGCTTCCCTCTGTGTCAGTGAGTCCCTCTGGTGAGATAGTGGAGGGCAGTTCAGTGATTCTGACCTGTAGCAGTGATGCTAACCCAGAAGCTAAATACACCTGGTACAAGAGCAATGGCCGTTATCCTCGCAGTAAAGAACCACAGCTTGTCTTCAGCTCCATCCAGTCCTCTGACTCTGGAGAGTATCACTGTACAGCTGAGAACGCCCTGGGGATTGGGACATCTAAATATGTCTCTATTAATGTTAAATGTGAGTGAAAGATCTTATTAGAAAGCATTCAATGCCATTGCCATCATCTAGGGTAGTAAATACAATTATTTTTCTCTAGATTTTCCAAAGCTTCCCTCTGTGTCAGTGAGTCCCTCTGGTGAGATAGTGGAGGGCAGTTCAGTGATTCTGACCTGTAGCAGTGATGCTAACCCAGCAGCTAAATATACCTGGTACAAGGAGAATGAGAGGGAAACTCGCAGTAAAGAACCACAGCTTGTCCTCCTGTCCATCCAGCCCTCTGAGTCTGGAGTGTATTACTGTGAAGCTGAGAATGAGCTTGGGAATGGAACATCTACCTATGTCTTTATCAATGTGAAATGTGAGTGAAACAACTTATTTCATGGGATCACAAGCTTAAAGCTTTTACGTATAATAATTTGACAATATTGACCTAATATCTCCTCCAGATCCTCCAAAACTTCCCTCTGTGTCAGTGAGTCCCTCTGGTGAGATAGTGGAGGGCAGTTCAGTGAATCTGACTTGTAGCAGTGATGCTAACCCAGAAGCTAAATACACCTGGTACAAGAGCAATGGCCGTTATCCTCGCAGTAAAGAACCACAGCTTGTCTTCAGCTCCATCCAGTCCTCTGACTCTGGAGTGTATCACTGTACAGCTGAGAACACCCTGGGGATTGGGACATCTAAATATGTCTCTATTAATGTTAAATGTGAGTGAAAGATCTTATTAGAAAGCATTCAATGCCATTGCCATCATCTAGGGTAGTAAATAAAATTATTTTTCTCCAGATTTTCCAAAGCTTCCCTCTGTGTCAGTGAGTCCCTCTGGTGAGATAGTAGAGGGCAGTTCAGTGAATCTGACCTGTAGCAGTGATGCTAACCCAGCAGCTAACTACACCTGGTACAAGCGGTATGGCCGTAATCCTCGCAGTAAAACACAGAAACTTGTCTTCTGGTCCATCCAGTCCTCTGACTCTGGAGAGTATCACTGTACAGCTGTGAACAAGCTGGGGACGAGGACATCTAATAATGCCTCTATCAATGTGAAATGTGAGTGTAACTGCTATTTTAAATGCATGTTATTGCCATTTCAAGTATCTAGTGTCAACAAGACACAGGCCGACACATTTGTCTTACTAAAATAAATTAATGTATGTCCTCCAAGATGCTCCAAAGCTTCCCTCTGTGTCAGTGAGTCCCTCTGGTGAGATAGTGGAGGGCAGTCCAGTGACTCTGACCTGTAGCAGTGATGCTAACCCAGAAGCTAACTACACCTGGTACAAGCAGTATGGAAATCAATACCTGCAATATCGCAGTAAGGAACCAGAGTTTGTCTTCAGGAACATTCAGTCCTCTGACTCTGGAGTGTATCACTGTGCAGCTGAGAATTACCTGGGGGGAAGTACATCTAACATTGTCTCTATCAATGTGAAATGTGAGTGAAACAACTTATTTCAAGGCATCACAAGCTTAAAGCTATTATGTACATATATGCTTTGAAAATCTCTACCTAATATCTCCTCCAGATTCTCCAAAGATTGTGCCTGTTTCAGTGAGTCCCTCTGGTGAGATAGTGGAGGGCAGTTCAGTGACTCTGACCTGTAACAGTGATGCTAACCCAGAAGCTAACTACACCTGGTACAAGCAGAATGGCAGTAAATCTCTCAGTAAAGAATCACAGCTTGTCCTCAGCTCAATCCAGTCTTCTGACTCTGGAGAGTATCACTGTACAGCTGAGAACGAGCTGGGGAGGAATACATCTAAATATGTCGCTATTGATGTTGTATGTGAGTGAAATTACTTATTTTAAAACACTTTTAATAAAGCTACTACATGTTTAGATTTGCAAATCTCTGCCGTGGCAACAGCCAACTCTTTACCCTCAACTTCCTTTTTCCTCCAGATGCTCCAAAGCTTCCCTCTGTGTCAGTGAGTCCCTCTGGTGAGATAATGGAGAACATTTCAGTGACTCTGACCTGCAGCAGTGATGCTAATCCAGAAGCTAAATACACCTGGTACAAGCAGTATGGAAATCAATACCTTCATTCTCGCAGTAAAGAACCAGAGCTCGTCTTTAGGTCCATCCAGGCCTCTGACTCTGGAGTGTATTACTGTGAAGCTGAGAATGAGTTGGGGACTGGGATGTCTAACAATGTCTCTATTAATGTGAAATGTGAGTGAAACAACTTGAATAGCAGACAAAGCTTAAAGCTATTATGTATGCTATTTGAAAATGTAAATGTATTCCTCTGGCATAAGGCAGCCCCAACCTATTTTTCTATTATCTCATCCAGATGCTCCAAGGCTTCCCTCTGTGTCAGTGAGTCCCTCTGGTGAGATAGTGGAGGGCAGTTCAGTGACTCTGACCTGTAGCAGTGATGCTAACCCAGAAGCTAACTACACCTGGTACAAGGAGAATGAAGACTCACCAAAAGCTTCGGCACACATTTTAACCATCAATGATATCAAATCTAAACACAGTGGGAATTATTACTGTCAAGCCTGGAACAGAAGAGGACAACAAACTTCCACCACTTACAACTTACAACTAAATGTTGTGGTGGGTAAGTGAAAACAAAAATCAGTCTGATCTGTTCTTGAGCATTATGGCATGTCCAACTTTATAAACCTGTTTGCCACGGAAAACAAAATGACTGAAATGATGCAACTTGTTTAAGAGAGCTTTACATGTGTCTACAGCTTCAAGCTCTTGACAGTGAACTAGTTATTAGCTTTATTCCATGATTTCAATGAGCAATGTGAGCTGTTCTTGAGCCTTTCTGATTTAAATTATCAGGGTACATCTGACTGGCACAAGGTTACGACACACCCTGGACACACACAATATGTTAAATCTCTTTTCGACCCTGCTTGAAGAACTGAAAGGAGTGGCTACTGATTTGGGCACCCTGAATCATGACTCAAAAGTGTAAAGAATAATAAGATATATAACGATTTAACATTTTTACAGTGTTAGGGGACATATTTACTTTGTCTTTGGGATAATTTTTGAATCATATTACTATTTAGGCTTACTTGCTGTGATACCCTAATCAATTGTCATTATTTTCATTTGATCACTGTTTTTAGGAGCATGGAAATTAGTAGCTGCTACCACCGTCTCTGTTCTGTCCCTTGCTACTATACTCATCTATGTCATCATTTGGATCATGTGAGTGCTCCTGTTTCACCTTCGTTAAGCAATTTGAAACATGTTCATTTTAACAGTGATTTTAGCAACCATGTATAACTTTTTTAACACATTTTATTTTCAAGAATGAAGAGGTTCTCCAAGAAACAGCCTGAGCCTGCAGAGAGACCAGACAACACAGAAATGGTGAGGTAGTGGAATTCCGATACCCCAGTGCAACTGAAAACACACTGTATAAACTTTAGTGAAGAATGTTACTCTCTCTTGCATCCAACTCCACTTAAGAACAGTAACATGATAATTACTTTTTGGTCCATCCTCTTCACCAAAATTAATTAATTATCTATATATTTTTTAATGAACTTCCTAGTACACCCAATATTGAATCCAAATCATTGCTAATTTACCCTGTGATTTAGAAGATAAACGTACCTCATACTCTTTCTCCTTTTGTTACTTTATGCACGGAAACGATTGCTAACAAAGCAGATGATGAGAGAAATTACTCTGTTCATGCTTTTTCACTTTGAAATGAATCATTAATCGTTTTGCACCACAGGTACAACCAGCAGAGCAACAGGATGAGCTTCACTATGCCACTGTCCACTTTTCCAAAAGTCAGGAGGATCCTTTGTACTCAAACATCAGACAGGGGGACAAAAGGAAGGAAGCAGAGGAGGCTGTTGAGTACTCTGCTGTAAAATGTAACAGTGACACTATGGCCTTAAGGTGAGATGCTCCTCCCCTATTTACTGTCGGTTAATTTTTTGCAGTGTTTTGTTATCTTTATTGTTATCACTGTTTGTATCTTTAACAGTAATATGTACTTCAATAATTTCTTCAGAAAACTTAATTTGAATTTATTTTGTCGTCAGAACTATTGGTCAGGAAGTTGAGGAGGATCCAGCTGCATTGTACAGTACAGTCAACAAATGCCCTGAAGACAATGGAGAGAGGTATATCTCTATCTATCTATCTATCTATCTATCTATCTATCTATCTATCTATCTATCTATCTATCTATCTATCTATCTATCTATCTATCTATCTATCTATCTATCTATCTATCTATCTATCTATCTATCTATCTATCTATCTATCTATCTATCTATCTACTTACCTATCTTATTTCATCCTCAGAACCATTGGCCAGGCCACTGTGGAGGATCCAGATGCATTGTACAGTACAGTCAACAAACAGACCAAGGACAATAGAAACAGGAATCTCTAGCCTGATATCTATCTATCTATCTATCGATCTATCGATCTATCTATCTATCTATCTATCTATCTATCTATCTATCTATCTATCTATCTATCTATCTATCTATCTATCTATCTATCTATCTATCTATCTATCTATCTGAGAAAAAGGAGCATTGTGTGTATCATCAGGACTTCATAAGATGTACTAGAGTATCTAAAGTGCCTTAATTAAAAAAAAATTGTATCATGGTCACATTCTGGAAAAATATAATCAATTAAGCTTTGAGAATTTTAAACTATTGAAATATCCTTGTTTTATGCATATTGCTATATACAGTATGAGCTGGTCTCCCTTCCTTTAAATGAGGGTTTACAGGGACACTAGCACCAGGGCGCCTCTAGAGGGCCCTGTGAGATAGCATACAGGCCAAACTGTGCTGTCAGTAAAGGGAAGTAAATACTTAAATAGCCTTCCACTTGCAATAAGAGAGTGCCCCACATATTTAAAGAAACATCTTAAACAGAGATTTGACGCAGATCTGCAATCACTTTTCACCTGACATGTTGTACAATGTATTTTCACTTTTCTACTTGTGTGTATTTGAATTTGTTTATTGTCACTGGTAATGTTTCAGTTTTTTCCACCTGTCTAGGAGCTATAGATGTAAATTAGCATTTTTGATAACCCATGTCTCGGATTTTTTATTCTTATGTTATTCACGTGCTCCTTCCATATCAAATAAACAACTGAATTAAATAAACTTCAGCTGAAGTGAACCCAGGCAGTCGTGTCATAATACTTACATAGAAAACCACATTTTTTATGCAGTGTTAAAGTTTATCTGCAAAAGATAAACCAACATAGAAACTTTGGCAACAATTGCAGACAGCTGCATTGATGACACACTAAGAGCATGGTAAGTATGGCAAGGCAAGTTTATTTATATAGCACAATTTAAGAGGCAAGACCAAGGAAGTGGTCTGTAACCAATAACTATGTATATGAGGAAGTGTAGAGAGACGACAGATGAGAAGTGTCTTATCAGTGTAGCTGCCCTGCTCTCATGTTGCTCAAGACACTTCACCTCTTAAAGAGCCAGTGTTCATTATAATGGTTTACACATATAGTGTTGATGCAGAGTTGCACTTGTGTATTTCTTAATTTATTCTGCACAAAATTATATATTCTATGTAACTTTTCGATAACCCTCTATTTTGTTTTTGTATATTATCTAATTAACTGGTTTCCTCAACTGGAAAAAAAAAAGTCTGACTCTCCTCTCTGAATGTGATTTAGGCCATTTTCTGAACCATTACTTCAGTTAAATGAACTTATTCTTAATCTGCAGTATAGCATTATTTTAATGTTTAAAATTAATAGATTGAAAATTGAAAGTGTCCCATACTTACTGTACATTCACTGGTAATCCAAGTGATCCCTATAACTTTTCCTGTCACTGTTTAGCTGAGCATCACTGACACTGAGTCCACTGAGTCCTTTGACTTAAAAAGGCCTCTTTTAAAATAGTCACTCTCAGTATGCTGTATAGTGCTGATCTGATATGCCACAAAACTAGTTTTTCACATTATATATATGGAAAATATATTATATTAAGAAGTGCATAGTTGCCTAAACAGCAAAAAAAGTATGTTTAAACATATATAAAGCTACTGGCATTGGTCTTTACATACTGTTCATTTAAATACTGTGAAAAGGAAGGAAGGTGGGTGTATTTTTATCAGCTCGATCTGCGTCTTCTGCCTTCACACCAGAAAAGTAATCTGATCAACAGAACTTCCTGTTACTTTTAGTGTTTTTGATGTGACAGCTCTCAAACTTCCGTTAATCACTGACCTGCAAACATGTTTTATTGACTGAAGTCGCACAGAGAGATGAGAGGAGCAGCTATGAGTTTATCTGCAGCAGCGGGGGGATTTTTCCTCCTTCTCTTCGCTCTACCAGGTATTGTATATCTATACTTACTTTGTAGTGTATTAAGACGTAGTCAGAGTAACCTAAAGTGAGTTTAAGAATTCATTATATATAGTACCGTTAGGCCTGCCTACTTCTCATTCGGTGCATAAATGCGTGTATTCAAATCTTTAGCACACATTGCTTTGAGGCATTTCTCATATTTATCAGATAAAATCTCTCTTTTTCATTTTCCCCGGATGCTGTAGGTTTAAGTTGTGTGTACATTAATAGGGGAAATTGATTATTTTGAAAGATTCATCCCCATAGTTCCATTAAAACGTCTTGGTTGAGTTGAGGCTTACCCTCCTCCTCTTGTGGGAAATTAACTCACTAGGAGGTGACATTTTGGGGGAGTCTGAGGAGACTGATGCAAATGCTGACCTGCTCATGTGAGACAGTTTTGTCAGGTCAAGTCATAGTAAAACACAAGGCCTAAAGGCATAGACGGATTATGAGATAATGGGCCCCTGGGCACAAACTCTTAAAGGGCCCCCCACTCCTCCCTATCCAGTCAGGTACAGTGACTTTTCTACACAGATACATTCAATTAATGGCAAAAACATATTAAGGAAGTCAGTGTTTCCCACAGGATTTTGGGATACTGTTGGAGGGACCCTGGTCCTTGTTGGGGGATCCGGGGGCAAGGCCCCCCTGGATTTTTTTTAAAACTTTTTTAAAGTAAAACGCATCAATCTGGTGCACTTTGAGAGGACATTTTAAAGGCTATATCAAATCCTGAGATGCGGAAGGAACATTATTTTTCAGATTTTTCTTAAACAGGCAGCACTCTTTACTCTGCAACTGTAAAAACAGTACAGTAGATTGGTCTGCAGACCCATGTTCTATGATGGAGGGGCCCATTTCAACAGATAAATAATAAAATAATAATATAAATGGGGATAATAAATAATAAAATAATAATAATAATAATATAAAGATAAAAATATAAAGATTTATTTAACCCTTTAAGATAAAGGGTTAAATAAAGCTACTTTATATGAACAGTATATCATTTACACATAGAAAGCTTATTTCTGTATGTGTGAGGGGGCCTTCAAGGCCCCTCATGAAGCCCCTTAGACAGAGCTTCTAATGCTGTGGTTTTTAACTTGATTTTGTATTTCTCCCCAACTAGTTGAGGGGCCCATGATGATTTCTATCTTGTTACATTTTAATTAGTATCCTTATATTTAGGCTATTCTTTTTGGACCCTGTTATTGACATTAGTGACTGAGCTCTTTGACCACGCAACATGAAAAGTTACTATCAGTATCTCTGGCTTAGGGCCCCCCTGAGCCCTTGGGCCCCTGGGCCTGTGCCCGGTGTGCCCGTGCAGTAATCCAACCCTGCCTAAAGGGGCTTTGCATTGAGTACATAGGACAAGAGCACAGGGCCGTATTTTTATTTATTTATTTTTTATTGTTATTCTTTTTATTGGTGATAATGTACAAGACAGAACAAGTATGGGCACACAAATAACAATATAAGACAAGGAAAATGGAGACAAAACATAGGGGATGTCGTGGTAGAAAATACAGACAATAACAAAAACATTTGAATAAAAAATGATGGTAAAAATATGGTATACGCACTGGACGTATTGGAATTGGGTAGAGAAAGAGAGAGTGAAAGAAGAGCATATGATTTATTTTGAGTTTCTTTGCTGTACACTAACTGTGTGGTCTTTATGGTGCCATGCCATCAGTCCAATGGCCCATTATTTTTGACTGCTTATATTTCCCATTGGACCAAAAACAAAAACCACAATTGGATTTGTATTTTTATATTAAGAGAATAAGATGTGTGGCTTTATTTTAATTTTACCATATGTGTGCTTTTGCTGAAACAAAGCCACATTTTTTTCACGTTAAAATACATTAAATACTGAGGGCAGAAAACTCAATGGAGTGTATTTTTGGGATATTGGTCAATTGGACCATTTTGATCTAATGGGAAACATGGTGGACTGAATAATGGGCCGTCCTCATCTTTACAATTAAATCAAAACCTGCAAATGGTTTGCTCTCCATAGCCGGTGGTTTTAAAAATGGATTAAGTCAATTCCATTTGATAAAACTAGATGTATAAAAAGCCTGTTGTCTTATGTTGTTATAAATTAAAATGTTATTTTTATTTCTTCTGTGTTACAGTGATACAGGGTCAGAATGACTGGGGAGTGACTTACACTCCTACTCAGATCTGTGCCTTGAAAGGATCTTCAGTGGACATACCCTGCACCTTCACATACCCATCCAGAATAAATGATCTTGATACTACAGTTGGGCAAAAATTCTGGTTTACAAAAGAGAGTAATGGAGTTTATGTGGATCTGAGAACAGACCCGCTGTACTCAGGTCGTGTGGAGTATCTCTTTGAAAACAACAACTGCACTCTGAGAATCACAGACCTGAGAGAGAGCGATTCAGCTGAGTACAAGTTCAGATTCATAACAAACCAAGATGGGAAATATAGTGGTAAAACTGGAGTCACTTTGTCTGTCACAGGTAAAATGTGTGTGTGTGTGTGTGTGTGTGTGTGTGTGTATGTGTGTGTGTGTGTGTGTGTGTGTGTGTGTGTGTGTAGTCTAAAATGCAGAGTTCTGTTCTCTATTGATTTTTTTCAGATCTCCAGGTGCAGGTGACCAAAACAGTGGACAATTCTTATCCTGATTGGGCAGAGCTTAAGTGTCACAGCAGGTGTGTTCTTCCCGGTCATCCCTCCTACGACTGGTACAAGAATCGGAACAAAGTTTGGGGGAAAAAAAAAATGTATTCAGACTACGAGTTTAATCCTTCAGACAGCTATTTCTGTGCTGTAAAGGGACATAAGAACGCCCCCTCTTCATTGTGTGAGTGTACTTCAGTCTTCCAATAACATACTGCCACCTGTTGGAGCATTTGAGCTAATGCTCTTTACAATAATTTCAACTGACACTTCTATGCACAACATCACCTGTATTGATTTCAAATGTTATTTCATGCATGGCCACAGTTCACTATAGTTTGATGTCAGTGTTACTGGGGATTAGTGATATAGATTTGTAATTGTGCCAAACACATTTACAATATTACATGTATTATTGTTTAGCTCAAATAACAGAACACATGTATTTAATACTTTATCTTACTATACATTTATTACTTTAAATTTTAGGTAGTAATTATGAAATAAAAAATAAAAATACTGATTTTTGATAATCATAAGCAAGACACTCATGCATGAAATAAGATAGGAAATGAATGGAGTAATTATTGATATAACTTAAGACCCTGTTTAAAGATGATGAAGCACTTTCACAAAAGAAGCAACTCAGTGATTTAATATTATGAGTCTGACTGTTGTTTCTGTGGTGCTCTGTGTTACAGATATACCAAGTCACTGGGGAGTGAGTTACTCTTCTACTCACATCTGTTCCATAAAAGGATCAACAGTGGAAATGAAGTGCACCTACAGATACCCATCAACAGTAAACAGCCGCGATACAACAGTTGAGAAAACAGTGTGGTTCACTAAAGAGAGTAATAAGGAACCTGTGGACCTGACCAACGATCCAGACTACTCAGGTCGTGTGCAGAACAGTTGTAATGACAATACCTGCACCCTGAGAATCACAGACCTGAAAGAGAGCGACTCAGCTGAATACAAGTTCAGATTCACAACAAACCAACCGGTTAATCTTCCAGGTGGAAGATTAACCGGTTCACCTGGAGTCACTTTATCTTTCACAGGTAACATTTTGGTAACACTTTACAATAAGGGACACAAAAAGTGGGTAGTTACTGAGGAACAGATGAGCAACGAATGGTTAGTTAATGAGTAGATACTGAGAGACTGTGTTTCAAGCACTATTGATTAGTTACTGTAAACCAGGGGTGGCCACTAGTTCGATCGCGATCGAGAGGGTAGTGTGGGTCGATCGCGTGGCATTCTTAAAAAAAAAATAAAAAAAATAAAAATATTTTTATTTTTTTATTTTTATTTTTTATGAAAGAGCGAACGAGCCGTGCGAGCATGCGCCGACGTTCGGTGGAGGGAGAGAGGACACCACTTTCTAATTTGACAGTGAGCTAACCAAAGCTAATCCAATTCAAGGAAGTGGAGAGGCTTCTGCACTGTGACAAATTCTACTATGTAAAATACAGCCAAAGAGAGGAAGACTGTTCACACCACATATTCTAGTGCAGGGGTGTCCAAACTACTAAACTTTTTTGCATGTCTTAGTTAACCCACTAGTGCAGGGGTGTCAAAACTGATTAATTGGGCTGTGGCACATTTTAAAAATATGATGTAATATGGCCCTTTTAATTTTTAAATAATTTAAATGCACTCATTATATTACAGAGAAATATGTCCCATAAAAGAAAAAGAGCACCAAGCCCATCCCAGAGGACCCTGCATAATATTTTATTTTAAATTAATATTATTATGGAAAATCCATGTGTCCTTCTCCAATAGCTTCCAATTCATCTGACACAGTGTCTCCATTTTTTTCATATAAAATTCTTCAGCTTTAGCCTCTTAATTTTCCTCTCAAAGTGCACCAGATTCATGCATTTCACTTTAAAAACTTTAAAAAATCTCCCGGGGGGGCATACCCCCGAACCTCCCTTGGAGGGGCGGGATCTCGGCTGGCTACTATTTTCACCCAGCTGGACATTGGACGCAAAAGCAGAAAACACTGGGTGTATCAATGGCATTTAACAAGAGGGGGGGTGTATCTGTTTAATGTGCAAGTAAAGTGTTGCCGTGAAGAAGGATTACAATTTACGAAGACACTATGAAACTAAACATCAGAGCAGCTATGTCCTGATAAATGTGTTATTTTTGCAAAGTGGCCTGGCCCTTCGTAGATTTTTCTGTATGTGACCCTCAGTGAAAATTCAATTCTGCACACATTTTTCCTCTTAACTGAGAACTGTACCATATAGAACAGAACCGTGACTTAAAAACCAAGGTACGTACCGAACCGTGACTTTTGACCCCTTATAGTAGGTGGTAGCTCACTTTGACTTGGTCATTTTAAAAGTAGCTCACAAGCTGAAAAACAGTGGCCACCCCTGCTGTTAACAGACTGGGAGATACTGTATTGATGAAGCATTAGGTAATGATAGGTTAATGAGTAGGTATTGATTCACTAACGGCACATTAATGGTCAAGTCAGCAATCGTTAATGAGTAACATCTTATCAATGATCGATCAAGTGTGGGACCCAAAGCAGCTTTAAACAGCGACTGAAACCAAGGATGTCAAATTGAAGGCCCTGCAGCAGCCGATAAACCTTCAGCATTACTAGTGCTACAGAATATACATTGGATGTGAATGTATACAGTATGTTGTGAATATCATTAAAAAATAAGATTATCAAGGCCGTGTCTGGCCTGACATTATGTTAACTAATTGTGAAATCTAAAAGGGAAAAACTCATAATTACCTAACCATTACCTAATGCTTCATCAATACAGTATCTCCCAGTCAACTAATCAATAGTGCTTGAATCACAGTCTCTCAGTACCTACTCACTCATTAATTAAGCAACTTCTTCCTCATTCATTCCTCAGTAACTACTCACTTTTTGTGTACCTTATTGTAAAGTGTAACATTTTCCCTGAAAATCACATGGTTTCAGTTTTTAAGTTGTGTATTTGTTTGTGTGTATGTTGGTAGGGGAATCTAAAATAACATTTCATTTTGTAAATCTCAGAACCAAAGCTCCAGATTAAGGTGAACCAGTTTTCCACTTGGAAGGAGCTGACATGTCACAGCGAGTGTCAGCTCCATGACCATCCTTCTTACATCTGGTACAAGAATGGACAGAAAGTTGAAGGAACAAAACAATATTATCTCCTACCTTCATCAGATCCTACAAACACATATACATGCGCTTTAAGCAGTTCCCTTTCTGAGTGTGAGTTTACTTCTATTTGTTTCACTAAAATAATTTAATTTGGTAAAAAGTTTTACATCATTTGGTTTAGAACCCTCAAGTTTAGTTTGACCCTTAACACGCTTTTAGTTCATCTTCTAATAAATAACACATTTATTTCCAAATCCTGCAGCTTCAGTCATTTTAAATCCCTTTTTGTTATTTGTCAGAACTAGCTTCACACAAACAGGAACGGGGGGAAGTTTTACCCAGAGAGAAATAATTACAAATGATTAGTAAAAGGAGTAAATAAAAGAAAGTGGAAATGATTTAACTAAATGTGACATATTGGAGTCAAGTACAGAAAACACTGCAAGCAACACAGAGTATTTCTGATCTTTATCAATACAGAAAAAAAAGTTTGTAAAATAAGTAGTAAAAAGAAAATACAACATTTGAAGCTAGGAGGGTTTAATGCAGATATCTGACAGTAGCACACACTCCATAGTTATGGTTTTAAAAAGACACTGATACACATTTTCATACTAAAGTTAATTTATGTTCATAACTTTTCCTCCAGATGCTCCAACGCTTCCCTCTGTGTCAGTGAGTCCCTCTGGTGAGATAGTGGAGGGCAGTTCAGTGACTCTGACCTGTAGCAGTGATGCTAACCCAGAAGCTAACTACACCTGGTACAAGCTGAATGAGAGAGTACCTCGCAGTAAAAAAACAAAGCTCGTCTTCAGGTCCATCCAGTCCTCTGACTCTGGAGTGTATCAATGTGAAGCTGAGAATGGCCTGAGGATGACATCTGACTATGTCTTTGTTGATGTGAAATGTGAGTGCAACCCTATTCACTTACATGTGCATCACTTGAAGCAATTGTGTGAAAGATTTGAAAAATCTCTGCCTCTGGCACCAGCCACCCCCAATGTATTTTTCCATTTTCTTCTCCAGATGCTCCAAAGCTTCCCACCGTGTCAGTGAGTCCCTCTGGTGAGATAGTGGAGGGCAGTTCAGTGACTCTGACCTGTAGCAGTGCTGCTGAACCAGCTGCTAACTACACCTGGTACAAGAAAAATGAATCTAATCAATGCAGCAAAGATCCAGAACTTGTCTTTAGCTCCATCAAGTCCTCTGACTCTGGAGAGTATCACTGTAAAGCTGTCAACAACCTGGGGAGAAAGGAATCTAACTATGTCTCTGTTGATGTGAAATGTGAGTGAAACAACTAAATTAAAAATCAACATTCGGCTATCAGCAACCTTCATCTTGCTTTGCTGATCATACTTGCGTTGTCTGCATTTACAGTCTGCAGCTGTAGGTCACTGAACAGCTCCAGTATATTATGAAACTGCCATTCATTGACACTTTTATTTCCATTCCTTTACACTTACTTTATACATTTCTCACAGATGCTCCAAAGCTTCCCTCTGTGTCAGTGATCTCTGGTGAGATAGTGGAGGGCAGTTCAGTGAATCTGACCTGTAGCAGTGATGCTAACCCAGAAGCTAACTACACCTGGTACAAGGGGAATGAAGACTCACCAAAAGCTTCAGGACCGATCTTCACCATTTCTCTCTTGAGATCTGAAGACAGTGGGAATTATCACTGTGAAGCCGGGAACAAACACGGACAACATAGGTCCACTGTATATCTGACTGTTGTGGCTGGTAAGGTTTTTAATGAACATTCATGCAAACAAAAATGACATGATCCACAATATGTAAAGTTGGAGGATTTGCAAGTTCAACCCTGCATTTGAAACTCCCCATTTACAGAGTTAGTTTGATATCCTGCATATACTCTTTAAATGTGTTTTGTAAACCCCTCCGCCTGCTTCTGTCTGTAATGGCTTTCCTGTTTTTTCCAAAAAGTTGGCAATATTTCTCCAGCGAGAACAGTTACCTGTTTTTACAATGTCATTCCTCTGTTAGGAGGACCCAAACATCTGAACACTCTCTAATGTAGTTCTTATTTTATCATGCTTTTCCCAGGAGCATGGAAATTACCAGTCATTGGAACAACCCTGGCTTTTTTACTGGTTATTGTATTCCTCGTTTTCTTCCTACTGATAAGGTAAGCACATCTGTTTTACCAAATAATTATACATATAGTATTTTCATATTAATGTAGTTAGCAGACTGGTGACATAATTATTATTTTTTTTCTATTCCCCTGACCAGAAAGAGGAGGGCCTCCAAGCAACCATCTAATTCTGGAGATACACCAAACAGCAGGGAGCAGGCGAGCAAGGTGAGTTAAAGTTCCACTATGCAACATTTACGAAACAATTTAGATTGCATATGGGTGAATGGGTATCAATGTAATGTGAAAATTTTTTACTTTTCCCGAATTTTCCAGTTGCCTAAAACATGTACCGTACTTTTCGGCCTACAAGCCGCGACTTTTTCCCCGTTTTTCGACCCTGTTATTACACAGCACAGTATATATTCTGTAGCTACTAGGGATGGCCGTTAGTAATCGAGTACTCGAGTACTCCTCGTTTCAAATGATCTCAATTGGTGGATGAGGAAAATCGTTTTTTGTCTTTAGGCCGGCCGGCGGGCCGCCCCTATTTTAAAATGTTATATACGTGTACAAAACGGCACAAAACGGATATAAAGTTTAACAAAATTAAATATTTTGATCAAAGTTAAATAAACTAAGCGTTGTGTCAAACAGAAACCGCAAATAACTGCCACCTCCGTGCAGCGCAGCCAGTGTGTGGTCTCCACAGCACCGCGGAGCTGAATGTGGTGCTGGAAAACTTGGAAAGTCACGTAAAGAAGCCAGGCTGACTTCGGGCACATTCGAGCAAACGACATTTAAGAAGCCTTTATTATGGAATATAGGATTGAGATTTCAAAAGCCGACCTGTGTAACGTTCCGTTAACGAGGAATTAGTCGCGGTAATTAATCACGGACAGGAGTGAGCATTACGCGGTTGGATATACTACTACTTCTACTGCTTTGGTGAGTTATTTAGCCTATCTATGTGTTTAAATTGTAGGACAATCATTTTATTGTATTTGCTGCCCTTCTTATTTTAAATGTCTATTTTGATTGTTAGCCAACTACAGCCCATGCTTTTTTTCTCTCTTTTTTCTCTCTCCACCGCAGACCTACTCGATCGGTTTAAATTGTGGCCCGCTTATTTAATTACTGTGAAAATGTGTTTTAAACTTGTGGAAAATAAATCCTTAATATCATATGGCAACTGTGACTGTTTGACATAAGCATTGAGCGCTTTATTGCGGTCAACCGTTGTTCTGTAGACAGATGGGTTGCGTTCTAAAAATAGAAAAAAGTTTAACGAGGAATCGATTGATCCTCGAGGAATGCAAGCGATCACACGAGTAGCGAAAACACTCGTGCCCATCCCTAATAGCTACTATTGCACAAAATGGTAACACTTAACCTACGTACGTTATGCAAATATGCAACTTGTTTGTTGAAATGTTAATATATGGGAGCTTCCTCAAGCAGCCATCTCTTTCCCGACAATCCCCTCTGTGCACGAACTCTTACATATGGTAATTAAACATTATAACACCTGCGGCGTATACCCCGGTGCGCTTTATAGTACGGAAAGTACGGTAGTTCACTTATTTCTATGAAAAGGACTCTGGTCAGATTTTTTTTCTCTCAGAATGTGATGTACATATTGTCACGTTAACTGGGACAGGGACAAGGGGCAATTAATCAATGAATAGATCAAGAAGATGTTCTACCAAAGGTTCTACCAAAGTTCAGCATTGCCACTAAGGTAAAACAATTTAAAAGCAATGTTGTCTTTTGCCATTTCTTCCGAATCTTTTTGGATGAGCAGGATGACCTTCACTATGCCAGTGTCCAGTTCTCCAAGAACCGGGCAGATCCAGTTTACTCCAACGTGGGACCAGTTGCAGCTCGCAGACACAAGGAAGAGAAAGAAGAAGTTGAGTACTCTACCATCAACTTCAACAGGGCCAGTACTGCCCCGAGGTAAGCAACTCATCCTATAAGAACACTGTTATTTTGTTTAAAGTTTTACTATCACCATAAAATCATTGTATTGGTAGATGGATACTATATCTACAACATCCCCTGATTTTTCTTGCAGAACCGGCAGAATCAGGTGACTGGAGAGGATCCATCTGCATTGTACAGCACAGTCAACAAAACTGCTAAACATGACAGGAAACTTTAGTTTGTCCTTTTTAAAACTGATCCAGACTGACTGAGATAAGTCTACTTGATGGATCGTAAATGTTAAACTACATTTTACTCACCTTCAATGGTTGAGTCGGCGATTCTGGAGGAAGCTTGTTGTCGAAATAATTTTTTGGCACTTTAGGCTAGGAGACTGATCTGCTTATATTTTGGCTTCAACGCTTTAACATACATTAACATTTTGACAGGTGTATTGTCCAGTGTTTCCCCCACGTTCACTCAGCAGCGGCGCTGCGCCGCTGCTGAGTGAACGTGCGCCGCTGCTATAAAAGTCCTTCTCCTCCGCATTTTCTATTTTTTTTTGGTACGTAGCTCCTTTTAGAAAATCGGCAGCACGTAACGTAAATTTCGCAGCAGGCGGCGAGTGTGGCAGTAGTAGCCTACCCTACACGGTTGCAAAGTTACAATAGCCTCGTTTGAGCAGGAGCCGTCTTGCTCAGACCCTCACAAAAATGCTGTGCGCTCAGCAAGACGAGTGTCATAATTGCGCAGGTCTTAGCAAGACGGCTCCTTCTCAAACGAGGCTATTGATTCTAGCAGCGAGTGAAGCGGAAGAGCGAAGAAAGAAGGAAAGAGAGAGAGAGAGAGAGAGAGAGAAAGAGAAAGAGTAAGTTGCTAAAATGTGTCGCTACATGACCACCAGTGTTAAAAACCCTCTGAGCCCTATCGTTATTTTATTTTATCTAGGCTATAAACCGCAACCGTGCCGTTTTTCCTCTAGTAGACTACAGTGTGTGTGTGTGTGTGTGTGTGTGTGTGTGTGTGTGTGTGTGTGTGTGTGTGTGTGTGTGTGCGTGTGTGTGTCTATATTTTCGGGAACTTTGAAAAATGAATCCATACTGTTAGATCCGATGTTGTTCTTTATTGCCATATAAAATCCGTTTTCATCGCGTATTTTAGTTTGGGATTTATGCTAATTGCCTGTAAGCATGTGGTCATTAGCATAAATGCAGGGAAAGGCCTATTGACTTTTAAAAGAGCATGAATAGTTTCTATTATGTATAACTTATATTTATTTTATAATTTTCTCATCACTTTTTTACTCCCAAGACTAAGAAGAAGTGTTTTAAGCAATAACAAGCTTAATACATTTGCCTTTTTGTGTTATATCAATAAATAATTGTGAGATATTTTTTGCTTTTTTACTGTCTAATTGATAATTTCCTACATTCAAATGACTTCACTGCAGCACACATATTCTGATAGTCCAGGTTGTGACCCAAATAAATGATAGCTTGACAGCTATGCATTATAGGGGTGATGAATGCAATCTTAATAAGAGAATAAATCCAGGCAAACCAAAACGTCTCAAAAATGGCTTAGGGCTCAAAGGTTAAAAGGCTGGTACAAGCTCTTAATGGATGCACTGTGCACAATGTATTGTTAAATAATATATATTACATTTGCAGATGAGTCTAAAAAGCTGGGTGATTAGAAAGGCAGATGGGGACGATGGAGGAGCTGAGGTTAGTAAAGCAAATTCGGGAAGCAAACTTTCAAGCTAATGAGAATTTTCTTTTGGATTTGAATGCATAATGCTAGGTGATATTATTTGAACATTACAAATACATGTATATAGGGTAATTTGAAGGAAACAAATATGATTTCTAGCATTTCTTACTTGTTGTTTAAGTGCTCAAGTTTATTACAGAAAATACAGGTAGACCATGTAAGAGAGGAAAGAGAAGTGACAGAGAAGCAAGGAGAACAAGAGAGAGAGGGTGCAGTGGTAGATCCTGAGAGGTGTTTTGCCCATGATTGCAGGAGATTTAATTTTTGAACAATGTGTCTTGTGTAAAAAACAGTGTGTAGTGTTTTGAAAGAAGTGTGTTGGAGAATTTTAAACACAGTGCAAAGCACTTATTGTGTTTGTAGGGTTGGTGCTTTTGTTTAGGGCATGGTAACAAAAGTCAGAGGTTGTGATGCTTTGGGCATAGCAACCACTTTTAGTGTTTAAGCATTAGGCAAAAATCTGTAAATAAATTGTGCAAAATAATTTTGCGTTGTGGCATTTTTTGTTTAAATATTAATGTCAAAATCTGTAAATGAAGACACAAAAGGCAAAGTTACAACACCAATAATCCTATCTACAGTAATACACAGGACTGTGTGAATAGGATTTAAGTGCATATTCTCTTATCAAAGTGCACCAGATTTGTGCATTCCAATGTACAGGGTACAAAAAAAATTCGGCCGGGGGGACATGCCCCCGGACCTCCCTAGAGGGTTCGGGGACCACAGCACCGCTGCTGAAAAAAATCCTGCGGGAAACACTGTTGTCACACTTGCTACTGTACAACTAAAAACACATGCTGCAAACATTTTGATAGCTATCAAGCTTAGCCTATATCTATAGCATTTTAGCTAGCTATGGTGGGTTGTCAAAGCCCCTTTGTTTACCTGTTTACAGAGCCTAGGCTGTGTTTTAACTCCAGTTTATTTTCAGCGCACACACAGTATTGACAGGTTGTGGATTGGTGATCCCATCATCCTTTGAACTTACCTGTAGCCCCACATGCATTTTTTTTATATTATGTACACATTTCCATGGTGTAAATAGTTATTAATTCACTCTCTATTCTAATAATATATTAACTGTTTCATATTCAATGCAATTTACATTATTAAAAACATATCCCTAATTCATTTTTCCATTTGAAAACCAGCAGTCAGAGGTTATTGTACAGCACAATCAACAAAACCTGCTGAACCAAAAAGGAATAGCCAACTTGGTGTTTGAATTAAGTACTGTCTTTATTCAAGCAGGTAACCATTGATTTAACAAGACACAGACACATTGACACATAAAACTCAATGAGATAACAATTCATTTTTAACTAACATTTTAAATGTACAAACTTAAACTCAAAATAATAGTTAACCTTGTTATTTTCAGTCAACAAATGTTAGCTTTAAACAATTTTTAAATGACCTAATAAATTATATTGTAAAGACATACACATATTTAATATAGTAGAGAATCAAGAAAGAACAATTCATTTGCTATTGTATAATTGAAAACCTCTTCTTTGGATGAATAAAGTAGATAGATAACCCTGTACAATACAAAACAATTGTTATGTGGATGTTGTTATTATTATTATTATTATTATTATTATTATTATTATTATTATTATTATTATAGTCATTCATTCATTTGAGCTCCCTGCATACAGGATTTCTTAATTGCTGCAGTTGCTGATTTCATATTTTATCAACAACATGTTTAAAATGTTAGCTTTGACTTTGTTGCATTGTTAACAATTATATAAATGCTATAATCCCCTTGATCAAGCTGTTTGGTGTCCTTTTATTTCCTTTTTTTCATCAGTTAAGATCTTCCTCGTTCTTATTATATAATTACCATAGGGGGAAAAAACATATAGTATATTTTCAGGTCTCTTTTCCAATGCAAAAACACAACTTTTTAAGCCCTTACGGCACAAGCTAGTTTTAAAATGATCACTGAATCTTTTTAAACATGTTTTTTAAGCGTCTTTGCATTAAAATGACACAGAAGAATGGTGTCCAGTTGCTTCTCAGAAAACCTCTACAGCCGGCAGGAGTTTACGGACATTTCAACAGTTCTTTGTGTGCTGGGGAAGTTTTCAGTGTCGCTTTTGGAGACACAGCAGTCACCTTTTTTGTTGTGAGAAAAAAATCTTTAATTTAAATTTTTAAGTAACAGAAATTGACAATAACAAATACCATCCACACACACACACACACACACACACACACACACACACACACACACACACACACACACACACTATCCATCCATCCATCCATCCATCCATCCATCCATCTATCTATCTATCTATCTATTTATCTATCTATCTATCTATGAGAAAAAGGAGTAGTGTGTGTGTATCATCAGGACTTCATAAAATTAACTATAGAGTATCTGAAGAGGTTAACATTGTATACACTGTATTCTCTGTATTGTCATTTCATATTTTCTGAATTATTATTATTAATAATTATTATTACTGCTGTATCATTGGTGATACTGTCTATATCCAATAGGATAACATTTACCAAATGTCCTTACCTTGATTGTCCTTGGATCCATTTTATTTACACTTGATATTAATCACTTGCCAAACGTAAAACACAAATATTCAAATGCAAAAAAACATCCCTGAAACTTCCTTAATTCTTACATCTGCAATAACTCCTGCTCAAGAATGAATAAATTATGCCTCTTTAAAAACCATTGTGTATGATATTTACAAATCACTCTGTGCATGTGACACGTTTCACTGTGAGCTAGCATACAGGCCACACTGTGCTGTCAGTAAAGGGAAGTAAATACTTAAATAGCCTTCCACTTGCAATAAGAGAGTGCCCCACATATTCTTAGAACCATCTCAAACAAAGGCTCGAGGCAGATCTGTAATCGCTTTTCACCTGACATGTTGTACAATGTATTTTCACTTTTCTACTTGTGTGTATTTGAATTTGTTTATTGTCACTGGTAATGTTTATGTTTTTTCCACCTGTCTAGGAGCTATAGATGTACATTTGCATTTTTGATAACTCATGTTTAAGTGTTAGATCTTTTATTCTTATATTATTCAACGTGCTCTGTCCATATCAAATAAATAACTGAATTAAATAAACTTTAGCTGAGGTGAACCAAGGCAGTTCTGTCATGATACTTACATAGAAAACCACATACTGTCAATTTGTCCTTCAAATTTATTATGAGTAGATCTGCAGATCTATGCAAACAAGCATAAAAACTTTGGCAACAATTGCAGACAGCTGCATTGATGACACAGTAAGAGAATGGTAAGTAAGGCAAGGCAAGTTTATTTATATAGCACAATTTAAGACACAAGACGAAGTATGTGGTATGTAACTGTAAGTAAGTGAGGAAGTGTAAAGAGTCGACAGATGAGAAGTGTCTTATCAGTGTAGCTGCCCTGCTCTCATCTTTCTCAAGACACTTCACCCCTTTCAGAACCAGTGTTCATTATAATGGTTTACACATATAGTGTTGATGCAGAGTTGCGCTTGTGTATTTCTTAATTTATTCTGCACTAAATATATATTTAACTTTTTGATTACCCTATTTTTTTTACATAATCTTAGTCATTGGTTCCCTTTACTGGAAAACGTCAGAAGACTTGTTTCTTTGAATGTGATTTAGGCCATTTTCTGAACCATTACTTCAGTCTTATTCAATTTTCCTAATCTGCCGTATAGCATTCTTTTAATGTTAACAATTAATAGATTGAAAATGATCCAATACTTACTATACTAACATTCATACCTAAAAGGCCTCTTTTAAAATAGTCAGTCTCATTGTTAGTATGGGCTGATCTGATATGCCACAAAACTAGTTTTTCACATTATTTAGATGCAAAATATATTATATTAAGAAGTGCATAGTTGCCGAAACAGCAAAAAAAAGTAACTTAAAACATATATAAAGCTACTGGCATTGGTCTTTACATACTGTACATTTAAATACTGTAAAGAGGAAGGAAGGTGGGTGTATTTTTATCAGCTCGATCTGCGTCTTCTGCCTTCACACCAGAAAAAATTATCTGATCAACAGAACTTCCTGATATTTTTAAGGGTTTTTGATTTGACAGCTCTCAAACTTCCGTTAATCACTGACCTGCAAACATGTTTTATTGACTGAAGTCGCACAGAGAGATGAGAGGAGCAGCTATGAGTTTATCTGCAGCAGCGGGGGGATTTTTCCTCCTTCTCTTCGCTCTACCAGGTATTGTATATCTATACTTACTTTGTAGTGTATTAAGACGTAGTCAGAGCAACCTAAAGTGAGTTAAAGAATTCATTATATACTCTCTGATCAACATGTTTCTATATTCGACCTGTACAGCTATGTAGTGTAATACATTCTCTACATACATTCACTGCAATACCAAAGTAGTACCAGTGCTTCTTATTGGGTGCACACATGCCTGTATTCAAATCTATAGCACCCATTGCTTTGAGGCTTTTCTCATATTTATCAGATAAAATCTCTCTTTTTCGTTTAACCCGTATTCTGTAGGTTTAAGTTGTGTGTACAGGAAGGGGTAACAATTCATTATCTTTTATTTATTAAAGATTCATCCCCATAGTTGCATTAAAACGTCTTTGTTGAGTTGAGGCTTACCCTCCTCCTCTTGTGGGAACTTGACTCACGATGGGGTGACATTTTGGGGAAGTGGGGGGAGTCTGAGGAGACTGATGCAAATGCTGAACTGTTCGTCTGAGACAGTTTTTGTCAGGTCAAGTCATAGTAAAACACAAGGCCTAAAGGGGCTTTACATTGAGTACAGCATAGGACAAGAGCACAGGGCCGTATTTTTATTTATTTATTTTTATTCTTATTTTTTTTATTGGTGATAATGTACAAGACAGAACAACTATGTGCACACAAATAACAACATTAAACAGGGAAATTAAAACATAGGGGATGTCGTGGTACAAAATACAGAAAATAACAAAACATTTAAATAAAAAATTATGGTAAAAATGAATATACGCACTCGATTTATTTCACTATAAGAGAATAGGATTTATTTTGAGTTTCTCTGCTGTACACTCGGTTAGTGTACAGCAGATGGTGCCATGCCATCAGTCTGACGACTCATATTTCAACAAAACTCACAGTTGGATTTGTATTTTGATGTTAAGAGAAAATGATTTATGACTTTATTTTAATTTTACCATACCTTGGCTTTTGCTGAAACAAAGCCACATTTTTAGCCCGTCAAAATACATTAAATATTGAGGGTTTAAGAACTCCATGGAGTTCGTGTATGTATGAGATATCGGTCAATTGGACCACTGGCCTTTTGATCTAATGCGAAACATGGCGGACTATTGAGATGTCAGAATAATGGGCCGTCCTCATCTTTACTATTAAATCAAAACCTGCAGATTGTTTTTTCTCCATGGCCGGTGGTTTTAGAAATGTATTAAGTCAATTCCACTTTATAAAACTATATGTATAAAAAGTCTGTTGTCTTAAGTTGTTAGATATAAAATTGTCTTTTTTATGTCTTCTGTGTTACAGTGATCCAGGGTCAGGATGTCTGGGGAGTGACTTACACTCCTACTCAGATCTGTGCCTTGAAAGGATCAACGGTGGACATACACTGCACCTACACATACCCATCCAGAATAAATGATCTTGATACTACAGTTGAGCAAAAATTCTGGTTTACAAAAGAGAGTAATGGAGTTTATGTGGATCTGAAAACAGACCCGTTGTACTCAGATCGTGTGGAGTATCTCTTTGAAAACAACGACTGCACCCTGAGAATCACAGACGTGAGAGAGAGCGACTCAGCTGAGTACAAGTTCAGGTTCATCACAAACCAAGAAGGTGGACAATTTACTGGTAAACCTGGAGTCACTTTGTCTGTCACAGGTAACATTTCTATCCAAATATTTATCAATTTAGTTCCACATCTTATGCGAGAGAGAGAGAGAGAGAGTGTGTGTGTGTGTGTGTGTGTGTGTGTGTGTGTGTGTGTGTGTGTGTGTGTGTGTGTGTGTGTGTGTGTGTGTGTGTGTGTGTGTGTGTGTGTGTGTGTGTGTGTGTGTGTGTGTGTGTGTGCGCGTGTGCGTGTGTGTGTGTGTGTGTGTGTGTGTGTGCGAAGTCTAAAATGGAGAGTTCTGTTCTTTATTCATTCATTCAGATCTCAAGGTGCAGGTGACCAAAACAGTGGACAACACCCATCCTTCTTATGATCAGGCAGATCTTAAGTGTCACAGCAGGTGTCTTCTTCCCGGTCATCCCTCCTACGTCTGGAACAGGAATGGACGGGAAGTTTCAGGACAAACCTCTGATCTTTATTCAGACAACAGGTTTTATACTACAGACAGCTATTCCTGTGCTGTAAAGGAACATGAGAACGCCCGCTCTCCTCCATTGTGTGAGTCTACTTCAGTTTTCCAATAACATGCTGCCACCTGGTGGAGCATTTGAGATAGTGCACTGTACAATAACTGTGTCTGACTTTAACCCCTCCATGCACAAAATTCCATCTGTATTGATTTCACTATAGTTTGATGTCAGTGTTACTGGTTATTGCCTGGTGATATGTGTTTGAAATTGTGGCAAACAAACACATATCCAATATTAAATGTATTATTGTTTAGCTCAAATAACAGAACAAATGTATTTTCTAACATATCTTACTATACTCTTATTACTTGAAATTGTAAGTAGCAATTACGAAATAAAAAATTAAAATACTGATTTTTGATAATCAAAAGCAAAACATTGTAATAACATAGGGAATGAATGGGGTAATTATTGACCAATGTTGTGCATCAAGAGCTTATATTAGAGCTTCATAAGTAACTATGCAGCCCTACTCTGATATAAGACCCTGTCTCAAGATAATGAAGCACTTTCACAAAAGATGCAACTCAGTGCTTTAATATTATGAGTCTGACTGTTGTTTCTGTTGTCCTTTGTGTTACAGCGATACCAGATCACTGGGATGTGACTTACTCTTCTACTCAGATCTGTGCCGTAGAAGGATCAACTGTGGAAATGAAGTGCACCTACAGATACCCCTTCAGCCAAAATGGCATCGTTACTACAGTTCGGAAAAAAATATGGTTTACAAAAGAGAGTGATGGTAATTATAAGGACCTGATCACAGAGTCTGAGTATTCAGGGCGTGTGCAGTATATATGTGATAACAACGACTGCACTCTGAGAATCACAGACCTGAGAAAGAGCGACTCGGCAGAGTACAAGTTCAGATTCACCACAAACCAACCAGGAGGGAAATATAATGGTGTACCTGGAGTCACTTTGTCTGTCATAGGTAACATTTCCACTGGAAATTACTTGGGTTAATTGTTTTAATATATTGGAAATAATACTATTGGCATGAGTGTATTTCTTTGTATACATATTGACAGTGGAATTTAAACTAACATTTCTTTTCATTAATCCCAGAACCAAAGCTCCAGGTTCAGGTGAATCAGTTTCCCACTTGGACAGAGCTGACATGTCACAGCGAGTGTCAGCTGCATTATCGTCCTTCCTACATCTGGTACAAGAATGGACAGAAAGTTGAAGGAGAGAAACAGTATTTCCTCATACCTTCACCAGATCCTTCAAACACATATCACTGCGCTATAAAAGGAAATGAGACCTTCCCTTCTCCTTCAGTGTGTGAGTTCACTTCTCTGTTTCACAAAAATAATGTAATTTGGTACAACCTTTACACAATTTAGTTTAGAAACAAATCAAGTTAAGTTTTACCTCTAATATGTTCATAGATCCTCTTATACATACAGTAATACATTAATTATTTCCAATTATTCCAACTTAAGTCATTTTAAAGCCTTTTTGTTATTTGTCTGCACACGCTTCAAACAAGCGGGAATGGGGGAAAGTTTTGTCCAGAAAGAAATAACTACAAATGATTAGTAGAGGGAGAATATAAAAAGAAAAGAGGGAAATTGTTAAAGTCTTCCCAATCTTACAATCCAATACAGCAAGTTTGTAAAAGAAACAGTAAAAAGAAAATACAACATTTGAAGCTAGGAGGGTTTATTGCAGATCTCTAGACAGTAGCACACACTCCATAGTTATGGTTTTAAAAAGACACTAGCAGACACATTTTCATACTAAAGTTAATTTATGTTCATATGTTTTCCCCCAGATCCTCCAAAGCTTCCCTCTGTGTCAGTGAGTCCCTCTGGTGATATAAAAGAGAACACAAAAGTGATTCTGACCTGTAGCAGTGATGCTAACCCAGAAGCTAAATACACCTGGTACAAGAAGAATGAACCTAAACAACGCAGCAAAGATCCACAACTTGAGTTCAGCTCCATTCAGTCCTCAGACTCTGGAGAGTATTATTGTACAGCTGAGAACAACCTTGGAAATAGGACTGAATATTTCTCTGTTGATGTGAAATGTGAGTGAAACAAATCATAAAAAAAAAATCGACATTCAGCTGAAGATCACTGAGCAGCTCCAGTAGATGCTGAAATTGCCATTTATGTCACAGTTGACATAAAGATTTCCATTATTTTAGAGAATAAAATAATGGAAATCTTTGGAAAAATAGATTAGAAAATCTCTGCCTCTGGCACCAGCCCAAATGTATTTTCCTATTATCTTCTCCAGATGCTCCAAAGCTTCCCTCTGTGTCAGTGAGTCCCTCTGGTGAGATAGTGGAGGGCAGTTCAGTGAATCTGACCTGTAGCAGTGATGCTAACCCAGAAGCTAACTACACCTGGTACAAGGAGAATGAAGACTCACCAAAAGCTTCAGGACAGATCTTCACCATCACTGACATCAGATCTGAACACAGAGGGAATTATTACTGTGAAGCCTGGAACAGAAGATGGCGCCAAAACTCCACCTTACATCTGATTGTTGTGGCAGGTACGTTTTTTTCAATTACAGTAATTAGATGATTATCAGACAGTATTCCAAACTAGAAAACTGAGTCATAAATCAAAGTCTTTCAGTAAGCTCCAGTACAATATATCTCTCATAACCGTTTATCTCAATTCCTAGAAAAGTCAGTGATGATAATGAATACCATGAGGTTGACTTTGGTGGTTGTGATCCTGATTCTGCTGCTTCTTTTATGTATGTGGAAGAGGTAAAGTTCTATTCATTATTTTATTTTAGGTAAAATTATATACAGAGAATAATCAGTTCCATTACTGATATATATTCTTGGAAGTTTTGAAGTTTTTCAATTAAACTTTTCTATTTATTTGTTCACTTTTTGGAATTGTTTCAGGAAGAAGAAAACTCTGCACTCCACCACTGAACCTCATGAACGTGTAGAAACTATAGAGGTGAGAGATATGAGAGGCCACAGTGACACAACTGTTCGCTTAGAAATATATTTTATTTTATACATTCTGTCAATATATGAGTTCATAAAGACAATTTACATGTTGATTTGTTAAAGCTCTCTTAATAGGACACCACCAATAATTACAATTACATTTGCATATTTTTGCGGCCAAATAAAATGTAGATGTCATATGCATTGAATTGCAATTCATGGAGACAGTTTTACTTTAAATTGTATAAGAGCATGTTAATACAAATTCTAATTGTATCCAAATTACATTTATGAGTAGCCTGGAAATCCAGACCTGTTGGTCTGGTCACGATCCATTGGAGCTCATTAACTATGTCGTAAAATTCGGAGTTGCCAATCAAATCGTTCTGTCTGATATGGGCGGGCCAGAGCCCTATGTATGGGGCTCTGGGTGTTTGAAATGCATGCGTTGGTGCCGCCCCTTGAGTTAGGAAGGTCTATTGACCCTATATCGTTCTAGATATGGGTCTGGATTTCCAGGCTCATTAATATGGCCTTTGACCTCACCTTGTTGTCTCTCCTCATCAGTTGGAGTCAGATCATGATTATGTCAACGCCTGTGACAGCATCACTGCAGCTCAGACAGAAGAACCAGAGGAGCAGGAACACCAGGTGTGAAGGTCAGAGAAAAACTAACTAAACAACTTCCTGATATAATTTCTCAGACACAAGTCACTAAAACGTCATGTGATTTTTCTACAGATGCAGTCCAACCAAAGGGAGGAACAATATTAAAGTATTCCAGTGGAAGAATGTGGGAGAAGGTTATTTACATAGGCCCAAGGATTTTTTGTTCCACAGTGTCTCTAATACGCTGTGTAGGTAGAAAAGGCAGCAGCACAGTCAACAGTCAACAACAGCATGTAGAAATAGATTTGACTAGAATACAAGCTTCTTATCTTTTTCTTTTCTTTTTTTTCCCTGCGCTTAAAATGAAATATGTATATATGAAATGTAATGTAATAAGTTACATAATGAAAAAAAAAGTAATATATTCGACAGTATGTTTTATCTTTGTAGTATCATGTTTTATGTTTTTAGATTCTGTTTGTCCATTGCTTGTTTTTTAAAATACATTTTCTGTGTTGTATTGTTGGAGAGATCCTGAAAACTTCAAACTTCAAACTGGAAGCAGAATATATCCCAGCATGTACAGTTCATTTTTAAACACATCGAAATCCAACACAAGCCCAGCTCTATCACACTTTGCTATTTATAACACTTTGTAACCAGTATTGCAGTGGCTGATTTAAATAAAGTGCCAGCTTTCAACAAGTCCGTTGTCTGAACATCATTTCAGTTCCCTCTCACTCCTGCAGGGGTATCGTATGTGTATCTGAAGAGGTTAACATTGTATATGTATTCTCTAGTGCCATTACATATTTTCTGAATTATTATTATAATTAATTATTATTACTGCTGTAACATTGGTGATACTGTCTATATCCAATAGGATAAAATGTATCAAATGCTAAAGAAAACTCCCAGAAGCTTCCTTAATAATTCTTCTATCTGTAATAACTCCTGCTCAAGAATGACTCAATAAAGCATGTCTCTTGTTGGATACAAAAAAATAAAATAATAATAATAATTGTGTACGATATTTACAAATCACTGAGTACATGTGACACGTTCTAATGTGTTTATGAGGCGGAGGTAGACATTGTATGTGAGTTCAAATAACTTGGGGTGAAATTGGATTCAAAATTAAACTTAAAAAGAAAAACCATAATTGCTTTTTAATATTTAAGTCAAATTGTATCATGGTCACATTCTGGATAAATGTTATCAATTAAGCTTTGAGAATGTTACACTCTTGAAATATCCTCGTTTTATGGATATTGCTATATACCGTATGAGCTTGTCTCCCTTCCTTTAAATGAGGGTTGACAGGGACATTAACACCAGGGCACCTCTAGAGGGCCCTGTGAGATGACATACAGGCCAAACTGTGCTGTCAGTAAAGGGAAGTAAATACTTAAATAGCCTTCCACTTGCAATAAGAGAGTGCCCACATATTTAAAGAAACATCTTAAACAGAGATTTGACGCAGATCTGCAATCACTTTTCACCTGACATGTTGTACAATGTATTTTCACTTTTCTACTTGTGTGTATTTGAATTTGTTTATTGTCACTGGTAATGTTTCAGTTTTTTCCACCTGTCTAGGAGCAATAGATGTAAATTAGCATTTTTGATAACCCATGTCTCGGATTTTTTATTCTTATGTTATTCACGTGCTCCTTCCATATCAAATAAACAACTGAATTAAATAAACTTTAGCTGACGTGAACCCAGGCAGTCGTGTCATGATACTTACATAGAAAACCACATTTTTTATGCAGTGTGAAAGTTTATCTGCAAAAGATAAACCAACATAGAAACTCTGGCAACTAAAGCAGACAGCTGCATTGATGACACAGTAAGATAATGGTAAGTAAGACAAGGCACGTTTATTTATATAGCACAATATAAGATGCAAGACCAAGGAAGTGGTCTGTAACCAATAACTATGTATGTGAGGAAGTGTAGAGAGTCGACAGATGAGAAGTGTCTTATCAGTGTAGCTGCCCTGCTCTCAGCTTGCTCAAGACACTTCACCCCTTTCAGAACCAGTGTTCATTATAATGGTTTACAGATATAGTGTTGATGCAGAGTTGCGCTTGTGTATTTCTTAATTTATTCTGCACTAAATATATATTTTACTTTTTCATTACCCTATTTTTAATTTTTTTACATAATCTTAGTCATTGGTTCCCTTTACTGGAAAATGTAGGCCATTTTCAGAACCATTACTTCAGTCTTATAAAATTTTCCTAATCTGCCGTATAGCATTCTTTTAATGTTAACAATTAACAGATTGAAAATGATCCAATACTTACTATACTAACATTCATTCCTAAAAGGCCTCTTTTAAAATTGTCTCTCATTGTTAGTATGGGCTGATCTGATATGCCACAAAACTAGTTTTTCACATTATATAGATGCAAAATATATTATATTAAGAAATGCATATTTGCCGAAACAGCAAGAAAAAAAAAGTAACTTAAAACATATATAAAGCTACTGGCATTGGTCTCTACATACTGTACATTTAAATACTGAAGAGGAAGTAAGGTGGGTGCATTTTTATCAGCTCGATCTGCGTCTTCTACCTTTGCACCAGAAAAATAATCTGATCAACAGAACTTCCTGTTACTTTTAAGGGTTTTTGATGTGACAGCTCTCAAACTTCCGTTAATCACTGACCTGCAAACATGTTTTATTGACCGGAGTCGCACAGAGAGATGAGAGGAGCAGCTATGAGTTTATCTGCAGCAGCGGGGGGATTTTTCCTCCTTCTCTTCGCTCTACCAGGTATTGTATATCTATACTTACTTTGTCGTGTATTAAGACGTAGTCAGAGCAACCTAAAGTGAGTTAAAGAATTCATTATATATTCTCTGATCAACATGTTTCTATATTCGACCTGTACAGTTATGCAGTGTAATACATTATCTACATCCATTCACTGCAACACCAAAGTAGTACCAGTGCTTCTTATTGGGTGCACACATGCCTGTATTCAAATCAAAAGCACACATTGCTTTGAAGCATTTCTCATATTTACCAGATAAAATCTTTCTTTTTTGTTTCCCCCGGATACTGTAGGTTTAAGTCGTGTGTACATTAATAGGTGACAATTCATTATCTTGAAAGATTCATCCCCATAGTTGCATTAAAACGTCTTGGTTGAGTTGAAGCTTACCCTCCTCCTCTTGTGGGAAATTGACTCACGTTGAGGTGACATTTTGGGGAAGTGGGGGGAGTCTGAGGAGACTGATGCCAATGCTGACCTGCTCATGTGAGACAGTTTTTGTCAGGTCAAGTCATAGTAAAACACAAGGCCTAAAGGGGCTTTACATTGAGTACAGCATAGGACATGCGCACAGGGCTGTATTTTTATTTATTTATTTTTATTGTTATTCTTTTTATGGTGAGAACGCTCCCTCTCTATTGTGTGAGTCTGAAACGCACTGGACTTATTGGAATTGGGTAGAGAAGGGAAAGAAATAAGAGCATAGCATTTATTTTAAGTGTCTCTGCTGTACTTATAAAACTGTGTGGTCTTTATGGTGCCATGCCATCAGTCCGACGGCCCATTATTCCGACGGTTCATATTTCCCATTGGGCCGTAAAAAAAAACACAGTTGATTTGTATTTTTATATTAAGAGAAAAAGATGTGACTTTATTTTAATTTCACCATACCTTAGATTTTGCTGAAACAAAGCCACATTTTTAGCCGTTCAAAATACATTAAATATAGAGGGTAAAAAAACTCAATGGAGTGTGTGTATTTTTGGGATAAGCGGACAGTATGACCACTGGCCTTTTGATCAAATGGGAAACATGGCGGATATAGAGATGTCAGAATAATGGGCCGTCCTCATCTTTACAATTAAATCAAAACCTGCAGATTGTTCCTTCTCCATGGCCGGTGGTTTTAAAAATTTATTAAGTCAATTCCATTTTTATAAAACTAAATATATAAAAACTTTGTTGTCTTATGTTGTTATGAATGAGTTTTTTTATTATGTCTCTTGTTTTACAGTGATACAGGGTCAGAATGACTGGGGAGTGACTTACACTCCTACTCAGATCTGTGCCTTGAAAGGATCAACGGTGGACATACGCTGCACCTACACATACCCATCCAGAATAAATTATCTTGATACTACAGTTGGGCAAAAATTCTGGTTTACAAAAGAGAGTAATGGAGTTTATGTGGATCTGAGCACCGACCCACTGTACTCAGGTCGTGTGGAGTATCTTTGTGAAAACAACGAATGCACTCTGAGAATCACAGACGTGAGAGAGAGCGACTCAGCTGAGTACAAGTTCAAGTTCATCACAAACCAAAATGGGAAATTTAGTGGTAAACCTGGAGTCACTTTGTCAGTCACAGGTAAAATGTTTATCCATTTAGTTCCACAACTTCTGCAAGCATGGGTTTATGTGTGTGTGTGTGTGTGTGTGTGTGTGTGTGTGTGTGTGTGTGTGTGTGTGTGTGTGTGTGTGTGTGTGTGTGTGTGTGTGTGTGTGTGTGTGTGTGTGTGTGTGTGTGTGTGTGTGTGTGTGTGTGTGAAGTCTAATATGCAGAGTTCTGTTCTCTATTGATTCATTCAGATCTCCGTGTGCAGGTGACCAAAACAGTGGACAACCAGTATTCTTCTGATCGGGCAGATCTTAAGTGTCACAGCAGTTGTCTTCTTCCCGGTCGTCCCTCCTACGTCTGGTACAAGAATGGACAGCAAGTTTCAGGACAAACATCTTTTTATTCATACTACGGGTTTAATCCTACAGACAGCTATTCCTGTGCTGTAAAGGGACATGAGAACGCCCCCTCTCCTCTATTGTGTGAGTCTACTTCAGTCTTCCAATAACATACTGCCACCTGGTGGAGCATTTGAGATGGTGCACTGTACAATAACGGCATCTGACTTAAACACTTCTATGCACAACATCATCTGTGTTGATTTTAAATGTTATTTCATGCATGGCCACAGTTCACTATAGTTTGATGTCAGTGTTACTGAGGATTAGTGATATAGATATGTAATTGTACCAATCAAACACATTTACAATATTACATGTATTATTGTTTAGCTCAAATAACAGAACAAATGTATTTTCTAACATATCTTACTATACTCTTATTACTTGAAATTGTAAGTAGCAATTACGAAATAAAAAATTAAAATACTGATTTTTGATAATCAAAAGCAAGACATTGTAATAACATAGGGAATGAATGGGGTAATTATTGACCAATGTTGTGCATCAAGAGCTTATATTAGAGCTTCATAAGTAACTATGCAGCCCTACTCTGATGTAAGACCCTGTCTCAAGATAATGAAGCACTTACACAAAATATGCAACTCTGTGCTTTAATATTATGAGTCTGACTGTTGTTTCTGTTGTCCTTTGTGTTACAGTGACACCAGGTCACTGGGAAGTGACTTACTCTTCAACTCAGATCTGTGCTGTAAAAGGATCAACAGTGGAAATGAAGTGCACCTACAGATACCCCTCCAGAATATACAGCACTGATATTACAGTTGAGCAAAACTTCTGGTTTACAAAAGAGAGTAATGGTAATTATAACGACCTGAGCACTCAGTCAGAGTATTCAGGGCGTGTGCAGTATATCTGTGATAACAACGACTGCACTCTGAGAATCACAGACCTGAGAAAGAGCGACTCAGCAGAGTACAAGTTCAGATTCACCACAAACCAACCACGAGGGACATATAATGGATTACCTGGAGTCACTTTGTCTGTCATAGGTAACATTTTCACTGGAAATTACTTGGTTTAATTGTTTTAATATATTGGAAATAATACTATTGGCATGAGCGTATTTCTTTGTATACATATTGACAGTGGAATTTAAACTAACTTTTCCTTTCATTAATCCCAGAACCACATCCCCAGGTTCAGGTGAAACAGTTTCCCACTTGGACAGAGCTGACTTGTCACAGCGAGTGTCAGCTGTATTATCGTCCTTCCTACATCTGGTACAAGAATGGACTTCAAGTTGAAGGAGAGAAACATTATTTTCTCATACCTTCACCAGATCCTTCAAACACATACACATGTGCTATAAAAGGAGTGTGTGAGTTTACTTCTTTTTGTTTCACTAAAATATTGTAATTTGGTACAACGTTTAACATCATTTTTTTTTAAACAAATCAAGTTTAGTTTTACCTCTAATATGTTTATAGTTCCTCTTCATATATATACAGTAACACATTTATTATTTCCCATTATTGCATCTTAAGTCCTTTTAAAGCCTTTTTGTTATTTATCTGCACAATATTCAAACAAGCAGAACAGTTTTACCCAGAAAGAAATAACTTCAAATGATTAGTAGAGGGAGAATATGAAAGGAAAAGAGGGAAATTATTTAACTAAAGGTGACTAATTGGAGTCAAGTGCAGAACACACAGCAAGCAACACAGAGTCTACAACATTTGAAGCAAGGAAAGTTTATTCCAGATCTCTGTCAGTGGCACAAACTCTGTAGTGATAGTTTTTCAAACACAATAGCCTACACTTTTTCATACATAAGTTAAGTTATGTTCACATTTCTTTACCTGCAGATCCTCCAAAGCTTCCCTCTGTGTCAGTGAGTCCCTCTGGTGACATAGTGGAGGGCACTTCAGTGACTCTGACCTGTAGCAGTGATGCTAACCCAGAAGCTAACTACACCTGGTACAAGGAGAATGAGAGGGAACCTCGCAGCAAAGATCCACAGCTTGTCTTCAGGTCCATCCAGTCCTCTGACTCTGGAGAGTATCACTGTACAGCTGAGAACGACCTGGGGATGAGGACATCTAAACATGTCATTAATGTTACATGTGAGTGAAACCCTATTCAATTACTGCATCACTTGAAGCATATGTGTTAGAAAATATATGCCTCTGGCACCAGCGCAAATGTATTTTCCTATTATCTCCTCCAGATGCTCCAAAGCTTCCCTCTGTGTCAGTGAGTCCAGCTGGTGATATGATAGAGAACAGAACAGTGACTCTGACCTGTAGCAGTGATGCTAACCCAGCAGCTAGCTACACCTGGTACAAGAAGAATGAACCTAAACAACGCAGCAAAGATCCAGAGCTTGTGTTCAGCTCCATTCAGTCCTCAGACTCTGGAGAGTATTATTGTACAGCTGAGAACAACCTTGGAAATAGGACATCTGAATATTTCTCTGTTGATGTGAAATGTGAGTGAAACAAATCATAAAAAAAAATCTACATTCAGCTGAAGATCACTGAGCAGCTCCAGTAGATGCCGAAATTGCCATTTATGTCACAGTTGACACAAAGATTTCCATTATTTTACATTTAAATTTTGCCAATACATTTTCTTCCAGATCCTCCAAAGCTTCCCTCTGTGTCAGTGAGTCCCTCTGGTGAGATAGTGGAGGGCAGTTCAGTGAATCTGACCTGTAGCAGTGATGCTAACCCAGAAGCTAACTACACCTGGTACAAGGAGAATGAAGACTCACCAAAAGCATCAGGACCGATCTTCACCATCACTGACATCAGATCTGAACACAGTGGGAATTATTACTGTGAAGCCTGGAACAGAAGAGGGCGCCAAAACTCCACCTTACATCTGACTGTTGTGGCAGGTACGTTTTTTTTCAATTACAGTAATTAGATGATTATCAGACAGTATTCCAAACTAGAAAACTGAGTCATAAATCAAAGTCTTTCAGTAAGCTCCAGTACAATATATCTCTCATAACCTTTTATCTCAATTCCTAGAAAAGTCAGTGATGATAATGAATACCATGAGGTTGACTTTGGTGGTTGTGATCCTGATTCTGCTGCTTCTTTTTTGTCTGTGGAAGAGGTAAAGTTCTATTCATTATTTTATTTTAGGTAAAATTATATACAGAAAATAATCAGTTCCATTACTGATATATATTCTTGGAAGTTTTGGAGTTTTTCAATTAAACTTTTCTATTTATTTGTTCACTTTTTGGAATTGTTTCAGGAAGAAGAAAACTCTGCACTCCACCACTGAACCTCATGAACGTGTAGAAACTATAGAGGTGAGAGAGATATGAGAGGCCACAGTGACACAACTGTCCGCTTAGAAATATATTTTATTTTATACATTCTGTCAATATATGAGTTCATAAAGACAATTTACATGTTGATTTGTTAAAGCTCTCTTAATAGGACACCACCAATAATTACAATTACATTTGCATATTTTTGCGGCCAAATAAAATGTAGATGTCATATGCATTGAATTGCAATTCATGGAGACAGTTTTACTTTAAATTGTATAAGAGCATGTTAATACAAATTCTAATTGTATCCAAATTACATTTATGAGTAGCCTGGAAATCCAGACCTGTTGGTCTGGTCACGATCCATTGGAGCTCATTAACTATGTCGTAAAATTCGGAGTTGCCAATCAAATCGTTCTGTCTGATATGGGCGGGCCAGAGCCCTATGTATGGGGCTCTGGGTGTTTGAAATGCATGCGTTGGTGCCGCCCCTTGAGTTAGGAAGGTCTATTGACCCTATATCGTTCTAGATATGGGTCTGGATTTCCAGGCTCATTAATATGGCCTTTGACCTAACCTTGTTGTCTCTCCTCATCAGTTGGAGTCAGATCATGATTATGTCAACGCCTGTGACAGCATCACTGCAGCTCAGACAGAAGAACCAGAGGAGCAGGAACACCAGGTGTGAAGGTCAGAGAAAAACTAACTAAACAACTTCCTGATATAATTTCTCAGACACAAGTCACCAAAACGTCATGTGATTTTTCTACAGGTGCAGTCCAACCAAAGGAAGGAACAACAGTAATGTATTCCAGTGGAATAATGTGGGAGAAGGTTATTCACATGGGCCCAAGGATTTGTTGTTCCACAGTGTCTCTAATACGCTGTGTAGGTAGAAAAGGCAGCAGCACAATCAACTGTCAACAACAGCATGTAGAAATAGATTTGACTAGAATACAAGCTTCTTATCTTTTTTTATTTTTTATTTTTTCCTGCGCTTAAAATGAAATATGTAGCCTATTGTATATATGAAATGTAATGTAATAAGTAGCATAATGAAAAAAAAATGTTATCTATTCGACAGTATGTTTTATCTTTGTAGTATCATGTGTTATGTTTTTAGATTCTGTTTGTCCACTGCTTGTTTTTTTAAAATACATTTTCTGTGTTGTATTGTTGGAGAGATCCTGAAAACTTCAAACTTCAAACTTCAAACTGGAAGCAGAATATATCCCAGCATGTACAGTTCATTTTTAAACACATTGAAATCCAACACAAGCCCAGCTCTATCACACTTTGCTAGTTATAACACTTTGTAACCAGTATTGCAGTGGCTGATTTAAATAAAGTGCCAGCTTTCACAACAAGTCCGTTGTCTGAACATCATTTCAGTTCCCTCCCTGCTGCAGGGGTATCGTATGTGTATCTGAAGAGGTTAACATTGTATATACTGTATTCTCTAGTGCCATTGCATATTTTCTGAATGATTATTATTATTAATTATTACTGCTGTAACATTGGTAATACTGTCTATCCAATAGGATAAAAGGCACCAAATCTCCTTAACTTGATTGTCCTTGGATCCATTTTATTTACACTTGATATTAATCACTTACCAAACGCAAAACACAAATATTCAAATGTATGCAGATGATGCAGTCATTCATTCAAATGCTAAAGAAAACTCCCAGAAGCTTCCTTAATAATTCTTCTATCTGTAATAACTCCTGCTCAAGAATGACTCAATAAAGCATGTCTCTTGTTGGATACAAGAAAAAAATAAAATAAAAATAATTGTGTACGATATTTACAAATCACTGAGTACATGTGACACGTTGTAATGTGTTTATGAGGCGGAGGTAGACATTGTATGTGAGTTCATATAACTTGGGGTGAAATTGGACTCACAATTGGATTCTAAATTAAACTTTAAAAGAAAAACCATAATATAATAGCTTTTAAATACACATACACATGGTCACATTCTGGATAAATGTTATCAATTGAGCTTTGAGAAATGTAAACTCTTGAAATATCCTTGTTTTATGCATATTGCTATATAGAGTATGAGCTGGTCTCCCTTCCTTTAAATGAGGGTTGACAGGGACATTAGCACCAGGGCGCCTCTAGAGGGCCCTGTGAGATAGCATACAGGCCAAACTGTGCTGTCAGTAAAGGGAAGTAAATACTTAAATAGCCTTCCACTTGCAATAAGAGAGTGCCCACATATTTAAAGAAACATCTTAAACAAAGTCTCGAGGCAGATCTGTAATCACTTTTCACCTGACATGTTGTACAATGTATTTTCACTTTTCTACTTGTGTGTATTTGAATTTGTTTATTGTCCACCTGTCTAGGAGCTATAGATGTAAATTAGCATTTTTGATAACCCATGTCTCGGATTTTTTATTCTTATGTTATTCACGTGCTCCTTCCATATCAAATAAACAACTGAATTAAATAAACTTCAGCTGAAGTGAACCCAGGCAGTCGTGTCATGATACTTACATAGAAAACCACATTTTTTATGCAGTGTGAAAGTTTATCTGCAAAAGATAAACCAACATAGAAACTTTGGCAACTAAAGCAGACAGCTGCATTGATGACACAGTAAGATAATGGTAAGTAAGACAAGGCAAGTTTATTTATATAGCACAATTTAAGAGGCAAGACCAAGGAAGTGGTCTGTAACCAATAACTATGTAAGTAAGTGAGGAAGTGTAGAGAGTCGACAGATGAGAAGTGTCTTATCAGTGTAGCTGCCCTGCTCTCATGTTGCTCAAGACACTTCACCCCTTTCAGAACCAGTGTTCATTATAATGGTTTACAGATATAGTGTTGATGCAGAGTTGCGCTTGTGTATTTCTTAATTTATTCTGCACTAAATATATATTTTACTTTTTGATTACCCTATTTTATTTTATTTTTACATAATTTTAGTCATTGGTTCCCTTTACTGGAAAACGTCAGAAGACTTGTTTCTTTGAATGTGATTTAGGCCATTTTCTGAACCATTACTTAAGTCTTATTCAATTGTCCTACTCTGCCGTGTAGCATTCTTTTAATGTTTACAATTAACAGATTAAAAATTATCCAATACTTACTATACTAACATTCATTCCTAAAAGGCCTCTTAAAATTGTCTCTCATTGTTAGTATGGGCTGATCTGATATGCCACAAAACTAGTTTTTCACATTATTTAGATGGAAAATATATTATATTAAGAAATGCATAGTTGCCGAAACAGCAAGAAAAAAAAAGTATTTTTAAACATATATAAAGCTACTGGCATTGGTCTTTACATACTGTACATTTAAATACTGTAAAGAGGAAGGAAGGTGGGTGTATTTATATCAGCTCGATCTGCGTCTTCTTTCTTCACACAAGAAAAATGATCTGATCAACAGAACTTCCTGATACTTTAAGGGTTTTTGATGTGACAGCTCTCAAACTTCCGTTAATCACTGACCTGCAAACATGTTTTATTGACCGGAGTCGCACAGAGAGATGAGAGGAGCAGCTATGAGTTTATCTGCAGCAGCGGGGGGATTTTTCCTCCTTCTCTTCGCTCTACCAGGTATTGTATATCTATACTTACTTTGTAGTGTATTAAGACGTAGTCAGAGCAACCTAAAGTGAGTTAAAGAATTCATTATATACTCTCTGATCAACATGTTTCTATATTCGACCTGTACAGCTATGTAGTGTAATACATTATCTACATACATTCACTGCAACACCAAAGTAGTACCAGTGCTTCTTATTGGGTGCACACATGCCTGTATTCAAATCTATAGCACACATTGCTTTGAAGCATTTCTCATATTTATCAGATAAAATCTCTCTTTTTCGTTTTACCCGGATACTGTAGGTTTAAGTCGTGTGTACATTAAGGGGGAACAATTCATTATCTTGAAAGATTCATCCCCATGCATGTTGCATTAAAACGTCTTTGTTGAGTTGAGGCTTACCCTCCTCCTCTTGTGGGAACTTGACTCACGATGAGGTGACATTTTGGGGAAGTGGGGGGAGTCTGAGGAGACTGATGCAAATGCTGACCTGCTCATGTGAGACAGTTTTTCTCAGGTCAAGTCATAGTAAAACACAAGGCCTAAAGGGGCTTTACATTGAGTACTGCATAGGACATGCACACAGGGCCGTATTTTTATTTTTTTATTGGTGATAATGTACAAGACAGAACAAGTATGTGCACACAAGTAACATTACACAAGGTCAAGGGAATTAAAAACATAGGGGATGTTGTTGTAGAAAATAAAGACAATAACAATAAAAATAAAGAATAAGACAAGGTATATGATAGACACACTGGAACTATTGGAATTGGGTAGAGAAGGCAGTGAAAGAAGAGCATAGAATTTATTTTAAGTTTCTCTGCTGTACTTGTAAAACTGTGTGGTCTTTATGGTGCCATGCCATCAGTCCAACGGCCCATTATTCCTATATACAGTCATATGAAAAAGTTTGGGAACCCCTCTCAGCCGGCATTATAATTGACTCTGCTTTCACAAAAAAATATAAAAGTGGTATGTCTTTAATTTACCAGGAACAGCTAAGTACTGGGATGTTTTCCAAACAAAGATTTTTTGAAAAGCAGTATTTGGTTGTATGAAATAAAATAAAATGTGAAAAACTGGCTGTGCAAAAATGTGGGTACCCTTGTGGTTTTGTTGATTTTAATGCCTGTAACAGCATGTAAAACTGATGACTTTAAACACAAAGTTGGTTGGATTATGTTGTTAAGCCTTGAACCTCATAGAAATGTCTGTTTAATCATGAGAAAATGTATTTTAGGTGCCTAAATGCAAGTTGCACTTCTCTTTGACTCTCTGCTGAAGTGAGACAGAATGGGATCATCAAAACAGCTCCCAAAAGATCTGAAAAACAAAGATCGTTTATTGTCATGGTTTAGGGGAAGGCTACAAGAAGCTTTCCCAAAGGTTTCAATTGTCAATTTCGACTGTAGGGAACGTTGTCAGGAAATGGAAGGACACAAGCACAGTGGCAGTTAAACCCAGGCATGGCATACCAAGAAAAAAACAGGAGCGGCATAGGTGGAGGATTGTGAGAATGGTTGCACACAACCCACAGATCACCTCCAAAGACCTGCAAGAACATCTGGCTGCAGATTGTGTATCTGTACATCGTTCAACAATTCAGCGCAATTTGCACCAAAACATCTGCTTTTTATAAAGACCAAATAACTTATTTTTTGTCTCATCAGTCCAAAGCATTTTCTTCCAATATGAATCTGGCTTGTCTAAATGAGCTTTTGCATACTCCATGCAACTGTATCTGTGGCGTGGGCGCAGAAAGGGCTTCCTTCTCATCACCCGGCCATACAGATGTATGCCGCTCTTGTACTTTTCTTGGTCTGCTAGACCTGGGTTTAACTGCAACTGTGCCTGTGTCCTTCCATTCCCTGACAACGTTCCTTACAGTAGAAATTGACAATTGAAACCTTTGGGAAAGCTTCTTGTAGCCTTCCCCTAAACCATGATAATGAATAATCTTTGTTTTTAAGATCTTTTGGGAGCAGTTGTGATGATCCCATTCTGTCTCACTTCAGCAGAGAGTCAAAGAGAAGTGCAACTTGCATTTAGGCACCTAAAATACATTTTCTCATGATTAAACAGACATTTCTATGAGGTTCAAGGCTTAACAACATAATCCAACCAACTTCGTGTTTAAATTCATCAGTTTTACATGCTGTTACAGGCATTAAAATCAACAAAACCACAAGGGTACCCATATTTTTGCACAGCCAGTTTTTCACATTTTATTTTATTTCATACAACCAAATACTGCTTTTCAAAAAATCTTTGTTTGGAAAACATCCCAGTACTTAGCTGTTCCTGGTAAATTAAAGACATACCACTTTTATATTTTTTTTGTGAAAGCAGAGTCAATTATAATGCCGGCTGAGAGGGGTTCCCAAACTTTTTCATATGATTGTATATACATATTTCCCATTGGACCAAAAACAAAACCCAGAGTTGGAATTGTATTTTGATATTAAGAGAAAAATACGTGTGGCTTTATTTTTTATTTTACCATACCTTGGCTTATGCTGAAACAAAGCCACATGGTTTGTACATACATTAAATATTAAGGATTAAAAACTCCATGGAGTTTGTGTATGTACGGGATATCGGTCAATTGGACCACTGGCCTTTTGATCAAATGGGAAATATGGTGTACTTGAGCTGTCGGAATATTGGGCAGTTGTCGTCTTTACAATTAAATCAAATCCTGCAGACTGTTCATTTACTATGGCCGGTGGTTTTAGATATGTAGTCAGTCAATTCAGTTATATAAAGCTGTTGTCTGATGTTGTTATGAATAAAACATTTGTTTTATGTCTTCTGTGTTACAGTGATCCAGGGTCAGAATGGCTGGGGAGTGACTTACCCTCCTAATCAGATCTGTGCCTTGAAACGATCAACAGTGGAAATACGCTGCACCTACACATACCCTGTTGGTCATTATACGGTTCAGACATTCTGGCTTACAAAAGAGAGCAATGGAGTTTATGTGGATCTGAAAACAGACCCGCTGTACTCAGGTCGTGTGGAGTATTTATGTGGTAACAACGTCTGCACTCTGAGAATCACAGACCTGAGAGAGAGCGACTCAGCTGAGTACAAGTTCAGATTCACAACAAACCAACCAGGAGGAAAATTTACTGGTAAACATGGAGTCACTTTGTCTGTCACAGGTAACATTTTTATCCAAATATTTATCAATTTAGTTCCACATCTTATGCGAGTGTGTGTGTGTGTGTTTGCGTGTGTGTGTGTGTGTGTGTGTGTGTGTGTGTGTGTGTGCGCGCGCGTGCGTGCGTGCGTGCGTGCGTGTGTGTGTGCGTGCGTGTATGTACAGTCTAAAATGCAGAGTTCTGTTCTCTATTGATTTATTCAGATCTCCAGGTGCAGGTGACCAAAACAGTGGACAACTATTCATCTTATCGGGCAGATCTTAAGTGTCTCAGCAGTTGTCCTCTTCCCGGTTATCCCTCCTACATCTGGTACAAGAATGGAGTGAAAGTTTGGGGACAAACATCTAATCTTTATTCAGTCCGGTTTTATCCTACAGACAGCTATTCCTGTGCTGTAAAGGAACATGAGAACGCCCGCTCTCCTCCATTGTGTGAGTCTACTTCAGTTTTCCAATAACATGCTGCCACCTGATGGAGCATTTGAGATAGTGCACTGTACAATAACTGCATCTGACTTTAACCCCTTCATGCACAACATCATCTGTATGGATTTCAAATAATGTTTCATACATGGCCACAGTTCACTATAGTTGTGTATAGTACGATGTCAGTGTTACCGTTGGTTAGTGATATAGATTTAAAAGTGTGCCAAACAAACACATTTCCAATATCAAATGTATTATTGTTATCTCAAATAACTGACAACATGTATTTAATAGTACTGTATATCTTACTATACACTTATTACTAGAAATACAAAATTAAAATTAAAATGCTGATTTTTGATATTCAAAAGCAAGACATTCACACATGTAATAACATAGGGAATGAATGGGGTAATTATTGATATAACCTAAGACCCTGTCTCAAGATGATGAGGCACTTTCACAAAAGGTGCAACTCTTTAATGAGAGTCTGACTGCTGTTGTTGTGCTCTGTGTTACAGCGAGACCAGGTCACTGGGGAGTGACTTACTCTTCTACTCAGATATGTTCCATTAAAGGATCAACTGTGGAAATGAAGTGCACCTACAGATACCCATCAAGAGTAAATAGCCACGATACAACAGTCGAGAAAATAGTATGGTTCACTAGAGAGAGTAATAATGAACCTGTGGACCTGACCAACGATCCAGACTACTCAGGTCGTGTGCGGAACAGTTGTAATGACAATACCTGCACTCTGAGAATCACAGACCTGAGAGAGAGCGACTCAGCTGAGTACAAGTTCAGAATCATAACAAACCAAGAAGGCGGGGCATATACTGGTTCACCTGGAGTCACTTTATCTTTCACAGGTAACATTTTGGTAACACTTATGCAAAATTTCAAATCCCTACTCCTCCTTCATACTTTATCCGACAAACTTCATTTTCACATCTAACTGTTCAGCATACTTCAGACATTAATATTCTACGAATGGAATTTTCAGAAATTCATCACAAGGGACACAAAAAGTGAGTACAGTAGTTACTGAGGAACAGATGAGGAACGAATGTTTAGTTAATGAGTATATACTGAGAGACTGTGTTTCAAGCACTATTGATTAGTTACTGTAAACAGACTGGGAGATACTGTATTGATGAAGCATTAGGTAGTGATGGTTAATGAGTAGGTATTGATTCACTAACGGCACATTAATGGTCAAGTCTGCATTCGTTAATGAGTAACATCTTATCTATGATCGATCAAGTGTGGGACCCAAAGCAGCTTTAAACAGCGACTGAAACCAAGGATGTCAATTTTAAGGCCCTGCAGCAGCCGATAAACCTTCAGCATTACTAGTGCTACAGAATATACATTGGATGTGAATGTATACAGTATGTTGTGAATACTATTAAAAAATAAGATTGTCAAGGCCGAGTATGGCCTGACATTTTGATAACTAATTGTGAAATCTAAACGGAAAAAAAATACATTTTTAACTCATAATTACCTAACCATAATGCTTCCTCAATACAGTATCTCCCAGTCTGTTTACAGTAACTAATCAATAGTGCTTGAATCACAGTCTCTCAGTACCTACTCATTAACTAAGCAACTTCTTCCTCATTCGTTCCTCAGTAACTACTCACTTTTTGTGTACCTTATTGTAAAGTGTAACATTTTCCCTGGAAATCACATGGTTTCAGTTTTTAAGTTGTGTATCTGTTTGTGTTTATGTTGATAGGGGAATCTAAAATAACATTTTCCTTTCGTTAATCTCAGAACCACAGCTCCAGGTTAAGGTGAACCAGTTTTCCACTTGGAAGGAGCTGACATGTCACAGCGAGTGTCAGCTCCATGACCATCCTTCTTACATCTGGTACAAGAATGGACAGAAAGTTGAAGAAACAAAACAACAATATTATCTCCTACCTTCATCAGATCCTTCATACACATATACATGCGCTTTAAGCAGTTCTCTTTCAGAGTGTGAGTTTGTTTGTTTCACTAAAATAATTTAATTTAGTAAAAAGTTTTACATCATTTGGTTTAGAACTGTCAAGTTTAGTTTGACCCTTAACACGCTTTTAGTTCATCTTCTAATAAATAACATTTATTTCCAAATCCTGCAGCTTCAGTCATTTTAAATCCCTTTTTGTTATTTGTCTGCGTTAGCTTCACACAAGTAGGAATGCGGGGAAGTTTTACCCAGAAAGAAATAATTACAAATGATTAGTAAAGGAGGACATAAAGAAAATGGGAAATGATTTACCTTAAAGGTACAACGAGTAAGTCGGCACGTTGGCGGCACCTTTGAACAAAAGCGGTAGTATTTTTACGACGCCAGCTGTCGTGAAGCTGTTTTCTAGCTCGTGCACAGCGTGCAAGATTCAAATAATCAGGAAGCAATATGGTGCATGTCCGTGTGTTGAAAGTGTGAGGGCACCGGACTCTTTTCGGCTCGGTGAGAGTGGTTAGTGACACAGCATCAACTAATGCCGGTAAGACGTGCTAAACACACCTGATTGCAATGAGTTGATGATGCATTGTCACCTCTCACGGAGCTGAACGAGTCCGTCTCCTAACACAAAGCGAATGAACGAGAGATGGCAGTTAGTTAGTATGGATCACGATGAGGTAATTATGTTGTTGTAAATAATGACTATTTCAGATGAATAATGGTCATCTGATGATGCTGGTGAGGCAAAGTAAACTTTGTGTTAGTAGGCTACCGCTCATTCATTTAGGAGTAAACACTGCAGTCCATGCTGCAGTCTAGGTTCACTCCGTGAAATTGTATACACGTTGCTTGGCAACGCCCTCCCGCCCGCCTATCACTCTCCCTTTTAGCTTTTCTTCATTGCATTTTCTTTTTTTTCTTTGATGGTTCAGCCCCGTTATCAGTCATTATGACGACAAATAACTGTCTCAAACAAGGCTCCCGCTCCCCTTCTAGGGTGACCAGATCGCATTTCCATTACTTTTCACACGTCCCGCAAATTGAGACGTTGTCCCGCATTGTTATTGAAAGTGAGCCCCCCTTTTTAAATGCATGTTTTATAATCTGGCATTTATCCGATAGCTGTGTGGAGACAGCAGTCTTCGTTTGTCTGTGTGAGTGTGCGTCTCTCCGTTTGTCTCTGTGTGTGTATCGCGCTGTCGGGGGCTGCTGGGCTCATTGGGCTCTGTGAAGGTGCTGCCTGCTTCAGCGTTTACCTTTCTGTTACTTCAAAATAAAAGCCAACTCACGTTTGTCAAGTGAAATGCTAATGTGAAGCCAGTGAAATGCTTTTAATGTGAAGCCGCAGCCTTAATGCTCTATTTGTTTAACAGTAGCTAACTTAACTGCTGCGCGCTGATCTAAAGATAGTGTTTTTTAATATAGAAAGCCGTGTCTCTGGCATTAGAGGTGGTGACACGAGTTTATTTTGCTAAAAAAAACGGCACTTTGTCCCGCATTGTCCCGCACAAACGTAGTCTTTGTCCCACATCTGGTGAATTGGGATCTGGTCTCCCTATTCCCTTCCCTCACCTGGAGCCATAGGCTTATCAAATCGCGTTCCTGCGCCACACTGAAATCTGCGACCAATGCGGATATGTGACCATAGAGCATGCACGCGTGAACTGAAAATCGGACTGGGTGTACGACCAGATCAAATGCAGTAATACAAACTATATAAAAACGTCTTTCTTTGCACTGATGGTCTCGTTTGCTGTTAAAGGTAATTTATGATCATGAGAGGAAACATGAGGCTGTTTAAAATATATTTAAAAGTTACTTGTTGCCGCTTTAAGTTGACTAATTGGAGTCAAGTGCAGAAAACACAACAAGAAACAGTCTTCCCAATCTTTATCAAAAGAAAGTTTGTAAAATAAGTAGTAAAAAGACAATACAACATCTGAAGCTAGGAGGGTTTATTGCAGATCTCTAGACAGTAGCACACACTCCATAGTTATGGTTTTAAAAAGACACTAGCAGACACATTTTCATACTAAAGTTAATTTATGTTCATATTTTTTCCCCCAGATGCACCAAAGCTTCCCTCTGTGTCAGTGAGTCCCTCTGGTGAGATAGTGGAGAACAGTTCAGTGACTCTGACCTGTAGCAGTGATGCTAACCCAGAAGCTAAATACACCTGGTACAAGAAGAATAACCGTAATTCTCGCAGTGAAGATCTACAGCTTGTCTTCAGCTCCATCCAGTCCTCTGACTCTGGAGAGTATTACTGTACAGCTGAGAATGAGCTGGGGAGAAAGACATCTACATATGTCTCTATTGATGTGAAATGTGAGTGAAACCCTTTTCTATTACGGTGTAACATTTGAAAATCTCTGCCTCTGGCACCAGCCCCAATGTATTTTCCTATCATCTCCTCCAGATGCTCCGAAGCTTCCCTCCGTGTCAGTGAGTCCAGCTGATGATATGATAGAGAACAGAACAGTGACTCTTACCTGTAGCAGTGATGCTAACCCAAGAGCTAGCTACACCTGGTACAAGAAGAATGAACCTAAACAACGCCACAAAGATCCACAACTTGTCTTCAGCTCCATTCAGTCCTCTGACTCTGGAGAGTATCACTGCAAAGCTGAGAACGACCTGGGGAGTGGGACGTCTAAACATGTCTCTGTTGATGTTAAATGTGAGTGCCACCCTATTCAATTAAAGCTGATTTTTTTGAAGTGATTATGTGTACGATTTGAAAATATGCCTCTGGCTCCAGCCCCAATGTATTTTCCTATTATCTCCTCCAGATGCTCCAAAGCTTCCCTCTGTGTCAGTGAGTCACCCTGGTGATATGATAGAGAACAGAACAGTGACTCTGACCTGTAGCAGTGATGCTAACCCAGCAGCTAGCTACACCTGGTACAAGAAGAATGAACCTAAACAACGCAGCAAAGATCCAGAGCTTGTGTTCAGCTCCATTCAGTCCTCAGACTCTGGAGAGTATTATTGTACAGCTGAGAACAACCTTGGAAATAGGACTGAATATTTCTCTGTTGATGTGAAATGTGAGTGAAACAAATCATAAAAAAAGTCGACATTCAGCTGAAGATCACTGAGCAGCTCCAGTAGATGCTGAAATTGCCATTTATGTCACAGTTGACACAAAGATTTCCATTATTTTACATTTAAATTTTGCCAATACATTTTCTTCCAGATCCACCAAAGCTTCCCTCTGTGTCAGTGAGTCCCTCTGGTGAGATAGTGGAGGGCAGTTCAGTGACTCTGACCTGTAGCAGTGATGCTAACCCAGAAGCTAACTACACCTGGTACAAGAAAAAGGAGAATGAAGACTCACCAAAAGCTTCAGGACCGATCTTCACCATCACTGACATCAGATCTGAACACAGTGGGAATTATTACTGTGAAGCCTGGAACAGAAGAGGGCGCCATAGGTCCTCTGTATATCTGACTGTTGTGGCTGGTAAATGTTTTAATGAACTTTCATGCAAACACACATGACATAATCCCCCATATGTAAAGTGGGAGGATCAAAGGTAGCAATGTAATGATGTCCTTTGCAAGTTCAACCCTGCATTTGAAACTCCCCATTTACAGAGTTAGTTTGATATCCTGAATACACCCTTCACATGCGTTTTGTAAACCCCTCCGCCTGCTTCGGTCTGTAATGGCTTTCCTGTTTTTTCCCAAAAAGTTGGCAATGTTTCTCCAGCGAGAACAGTTACCTGTTTTTACAATGTCATTCCTCTGTTAGGAGGACCCAAACAACTGAACAATCTCTAATGTAGTTCTTGTTTTATCATGCTTTTCCCAGGAGCATGGAAATTACCAGTCATTGGAACAACCCTGGCTTTTTTACTGGCTATTGTATTCCTTGTTGTCTTCCTAGTGATAAGGTAAGCACATCTGTTTTACTAAATAATTATACATATAGTATCTTCATATTAATGTAGTTAGCAGACTGGTGACATAATTATTAATTTTTTGTTTTCTTTTCTCCTGACCAGAAAGAAGAGGGCCTCCAGGCAACCACCTAATTCTGGAGATACACCAAATAGCAGGGAGCAGGCAAGCAAGGTGAGTTAAAGTTCCACTATGCAACATTTACGAAACAATTTTGATTGCATATGGGTGAATGGGTATCAATGTAACATGATTTTTTTTTACTTTTCCCGAATTTTCCAGTTGCTTAAAACATGTAGTTCACTTATTTCTATGAAAAGGACTCTGGTCAGATTTTTCTACGAAATTCTGAGAATGTGATGTACATATTGTCACCTTAACTGGGACAATGACAAGGGGCGATTATTCAATGAATAGATCAAGAAGATGTACTACCAAAGGTTCTACCAAAGTTCGGCATTGCCACTAAGGTAAAACAATTTAAAAGCAATGTTGTCTTTTGCCATTTCTTTCCAATCTGTTGGATGAGCAGGATGACCTTCACTATGCCAGTGTCCAGTTCTCCAAGAACCGGACAGATCCAGTTTACTCCAACGTGGGACCAGTTGCAGCCGGCAGACACAAGGAAGAGAAAGAAGAAGAAGAAGTTGAGTACTCTACAATCAATTTCAACAGTGCCAGTGCTGCCCCGAGGTAAGCAACTCATCCTATAAGAACACTGTTGTTTTGTTTAAAGTTTTACTATCACCATAAAATCATTGTATTGGTAAATATTATTTTTCCAACATCCCCTGATTTTTCTTGCAGAACCGGAGATCAGGCGACTGGAGAGGATCCGTCTGCATTGTACAGTACAGTCAACAAAACTGCTAAACATGACAGGAAACTTTAGATTGAGCTTTTTAAAACTGATCCAGACTGACTGAGATAAGTCTACTTGATGGATCGTAAACATTAAAATACATTTTACTCACCTTCAATGGTTGAGTCGGCGATTCTGGAGGAAGCTTGTTGTCGAAATAATTTGGGGCACGACTGATCTACCTATACTTTGGCTTCGACACGTATTTACATATTGACAGGCTTATTGTCACGCTTGCTACTGTACAACTAAAAACAAATGCTACAAACATTTTGATAGCTATCAAGCTTAGCCTATATCGATAGCATTTTTGCTAGCTACTGTATGGTGGGTCGGTGAAAGCCCCTTTGTTTACCTGTTTACAGAGCTAAGGCTGTGTTTTAACACCAGTTTATTTTCAGCGCACACACAGTACAAAAATAGATTTTGACAACAAGCGTCCTCCAGAATCGCTGACTCCACCTTTAAAGTCCCATAAGTTTGAATCCTTCTGACTTTGGTGATCCTTTGAATTTACCTGTAGCCCCACAAGCAAGGTTTCGTTTGTTTTTTTGTTTTTATTTTAAAATGGTGTACACATTTCCATGGTGTAAATAGTTATTAATTCACCCTTTATTCTAATTGATATCTTAACTGTTGCATTTTATTATCACTGCCTAGCCATTTATATGTTTAAAAATCGTATCCCCAATTAATATTTCCCTTTGAAAACCAGCAGTCAGAGGTTATTGTACAGCACAATCAACAAAACCTTCTGAACAAAAAAGGAACAGCCAACTTGGTGTTTGTATTAATGTTTATTCAAGCAGGTAACCATTGATTTAACAAGACACAGACACATTGACACATAAGACACAATGAGATAACAATTCATTTTTAACTAAAATTTTACATTTACAAACTTAAACTCGACATAATATTTGACCTTTTTATTTTGAGTCAACAAATGTTGCTTCTAAACAATGTGTAAACTACCAAATTAATTATATTGTCAACAAATAAACATAATGTAATATAGTTGCCTACAACAGAATCAAGAAAGAACAATTCATTTGCTATTGTATTATTAACAACCTTTTCTTTGGATGAATGAAACAGATAGATAACATATAGGTTATTTTTAGGTTAATTTTGTTATGTTTTACATTTTCTTTCTATTATTATTATTATTATTATTATTATTATTATTATTATTATTATTATTATTATTATTATGTATAGTCATTTGAGCTCCCTGCATACAGGACATCTTAATTGCTACAATTTTTTTAATTAATATTTTATCGACAACATGTTTAAAATTTTAGCTTTGACTTTGCTGTATTGTTAACAATTCTATAAATGCTATAATCCCCTTGATCAAGCTGTTTGGTGTGCTTTTATTGCTTTTGTTCATCAGTGGTATTAAGATCCCCATTCTTCTTATTATATCATTACCGTAGGGTGGGAAAAATATATAATATATTTTCAGGTCTCTTTTCCATTGTGAAAACACAACTTGTTATGCCCGTTTTAAAATGATCACATGCTTTTTAAGCATGTTTTTTCTGGCATCTTTGCATTAAAATGACAGAAGAATGGTGTCTAGTTGTTTATCAGACACCTCTACAGCCGGCAGGAGTTGACGGACAGTTCAAAAGCAGTTTCCTCAAGGCTCTTGCATTTAGCTGCCAGGCTGGGATCACTGGAGCACTCTGCAGACGAAGGCCAACGCTCCACCCACGTGTCCTTTCCTAACATGTAGATGTATCTGACAGACAGAGAAAAAAAGGGGAAGGAAATACAGTTGAAACAGTTTAGGTTGTATTAAAAAAGACCAGAATTATTTTAAGAACACCACAGTTAGTAGTAAAAATGTCTCTGCCTCTTATAACGTTAACCCTGTAAGCTGGTTGCTAGAAGGGTTTTTTCCTTCTTCAAAAAATAAATAAAAAAATATATAAAGTTGCCGTCTCATGTCAGAGTTTGCATTTAGGAGGGCAATTCTGTGTTTTCTCATACCACAGTTTGTGATGCAGTAAACAAAGATGGCTGCTTTTTCAGATTTTCAACAAGCCATGACTTTTTATTAACTGACATAGTGTTATAGTTTGTAGTTCTCGTTAACATCCCTGCTGTAGCTTTGCGCATGATAGCTGGAATATATCAAGTTCTCACATTTGACTCGGTGAGTGAAGTAAATACAGCCCTGGAAAAAATTAAGAGACCACTCCAAATTTTCAGTGTTTATAGGCATATGTTTGAGTAAAATTAACATTTTGGTCTTATAATATAAACTACTGACAACATTTCTACCAAATTTCAATGCATTTTTTTCATTAAGAGCATTTTCAATAAGTTATGTAGAGATGAAGATTTAAGAAAAATCCAGACTGGTCTCGTAATTTTTTCCAGAGCTGTATGTGTTTTACCTGTTGGTGGTGCTGTCTATGTTCCATTGATCGTCCCTGGGACCGATGATTAAATACTGGGATCCCGGCGTCAGGTTGAGTCCGTCCCTGCAGCCTCCATGGGACATAAACAACCTCGTCTGGCCCTCCTTCACTCCGCCCTCCACACCTGGATGGCAGGATGTAGAATTTAAAATAAAATATACTGTAGATGCATTTGACTACATCACTATAACGTAGCATTGACCCCAAAATTTGAGAATATTTATCAAAAATAGAATTGAAAAGGAAAAAATAAAACTAGTAGTGCCACTATATTGGAACAAATTCAAGCACAAAGACACATGACATTCCACACCTGGATGGTAGGATGTAGAGATTGAGATACTAAAATAGATGCATTATACTGCATAACTACAGCACAACATAGCATCAACCCAAACAATGGAGAATATGTATCATAATCAAAAAAAAAAAAATTGTCATTGTAAGTGCATGCAACAAAATTAATAGTGCCACTCTATTGGGAAAAATACACTGGACAATGAATTAAAAACAGGACATTAAATAAAAACAGAAAATTAATTTTAATAACATCCTGGGCAGTTACAATGCAATTTATTAGTACATTCTTCATAGTAAGTATCTTACTTAGAGGTCCTCTACTTTTTACTTTTATTTGTAACAGCTATCACGCCTTTATTTAAAAAAAATAACAACAGGAAGAAAAAAACTCTGATTACCACAATAGAGATCGCATTGACTCACCAAGCTTTATCACTTGTAGGATCTCCATCTCGTATTTGTCGTAATAGCTCTGGCTGACATTCAGCACCTTCACCTTGTAAACTGAAGCACAAGAATTGTTTTTTTTTTACATTTGCCCTGTTCACAATGGATTAGTCTGTGATGACCATGACACAAAATATATTGGTGAATGTTATGGTTCATGGAGGGTTGAAACCTAATGTTTCTGGTGTGTGCTTGACCTTTCATACTCTTGACACAGCGGGGTTAAAATTGTCACATTTATAGAAATAACAAATTGCCATGAAATGTACAAACTGCATTGTCAAAAGGTAATTTAGTGTTTCAATACCCGAATAATAATTGCTTTTTTTTAATATATATATATATTTTACATGTTTATTAAATTTTTTTCAGGTTTGATACATCGCGTAGATATTTTTGTTTCGGGATTTAGGAACACACAACTCGTAAATTTCATGGCGGGAGACTCCAGTAAATAAAAATACAGAAATAAATTATCAACCATACAAACAAATAAAGAATCATATTGTTAATCATATTACTAGCAAATTAATACATTTCCAGGAATAGGCAGTTTATGTTATCCTTCACAGATTATTTACTTATTTGCTGGATTCAGCATTTAACTACTAAAGAGTGACAGTGTATCATACCGTGGTGTAGTGTTGTGCAGGCAAACGTCTCTCTTTTCGTGCTGGGGAAGTTCTCAGTGTCGCTTTTGGAGACACAGCAGTCACCTGAGGATTGTGAAAGAAATTAAAGATATAAGAGAAATCGACAATACTAACAATTACCATCCCCACACAGACACACACATACACACACACACACACACACACACACACACACACACACACACAGACAGACACTTACACACACACACACACACACACACATGCACACTTTACCCTGCGTGCAGCGGCAAACGTTTTCTCTACAGATCTGAGAGAGCTCCTCCCTGTCCTCTCTGGGAGTGTACGTACGACTGCAGCGATGATCTGAAAGACAGAGAACAGAGTTTGAAAACACATCAACATCAAATTGAAAGTTGCAATATTATTTTCCAATATTATGATACAAAACATGATGCATTGTACTTTATCAAAGTGTGTGTTGAGCAAATGTATTTGGCTCCGACTGTGTTATCATTGATGTTTAAAATGTTTTGGAAGTGAACTATTTCCTGCACTTATACTTATGTTATATATGTCTTTGACCTGCTTGGTTGTTTTTGAATATTTTCCACTAATATCAGTCAACACCTGGTTTTCTTTCTAAACTTAAACTCTAGTAAAAAGCTGTGATGTCCAGGCTGTGCTCTCCTACCCGGGTTGTAATACTCGTAGACAGTGACTGAGGACGGCTGCAGGAGGCCGACTTTGAAGTTCTGCTGAAGCCTGAAGATCAGGATCTCTGGTTCTTTGTGAGATACCTGTGAGGAGGACAAGGGAGAATTATTTTGGACCATGTGATAATCGTAATTTAGCAAGCCGGAGCCTGTTCCAAGTAGCCAATTTCAAGCATCAAAATGGGTTTATTTCCTGGTAGGTTTACTCATACATATGGACTATGCCATGGTGAAATGATGCAAAAAATAAAAATTCATTAAACGTAAAAAAAACATATATAAAAGCATTTCAAATAATTTAAAGAGAAAAGGTCAAATTCCTAATCATAAGAAAATTCAATAAAAAAATATATATGTGCATGTCTTTTAAAAAGAGGAGCTATTTTAATTCTGAATCCTGAAATCTCCTCAATGTTTATTGCAAGGATTATTGCTCTGTGATCTACTGGGCAACATTTCCCAGATAGTTCAGCAGACAGAAATTAACAGATGCAAAAACTGATTTCAACTGACAATTTGTATGGAAGAACCACTTTTAATTTGTGCAAATGAATGACATAAACAAAAAGTCAAACTCCCTCTGGTAGCAAACAAGTAAATCCCAGTGTTGTCTCCAGTGTTTTACCTTGAACAGGTGAAGGATCAGCGAGCCTCTGTCACTCAGGTTATCAACTATCTTGAAGTTATTGATGTAACGGTCCACTGAGTTGGACAACTGGACAAACAAACACAAATACAGAATCAGTGAGGAACCCTAAACATGGGCCTAGTCTCATTTCAGCTTTAGCACATCATTATCACAATGTAGTTAAGCTTTTTATAAACTTCTATCTAAGGGAGATTAGGATGTAGCTCAATTTCATATAACTGGACAATTAAGTAAATTTTGCCTTCAAAATTTTACTTAATCAACTTCTTATCTGTTTCAGTTATATCAATTCTGTTTTTCACCCAATATAAAAACATAATTATTAACTTTTAACATTCAAAAAAATAAAAAAATATACAATGTAATTATACAGTGTACATAAATATATGATAATGTAAGATGAAGTGGGTTGTGAACTACATAAGCATGCTCATTTTCTAGTGGATAAATGCATGACTTCAATCTTTAACATATTTGCAGCACTAGAGTCTGATTACCATCTCCAGGTCTGAGTTATCTGGGGTGAAGCCAGTGGGAAGACTGATATCCAGAACCACCATCCTGACATCTCTGGGTCCTAAAGCCCTGTGGGATGGAAAGAAACCAGCACCGTAAACAATGTGCTAAACTATAGGGGATATACAATATAGATACATATTATAGAGTATTACATTTATTATTGTTATATTATTATAATTATTTAATATTAATATATTATAAATCATCAAAAAATTGCAATATGTGGAACACACTGATAAAACTATTCAGGCCTGTGAGTAGTAGATTATCAACGTGTACTCCAACATGAACAATGAAGGCATTATTAGTAGGCCAATCACTGACGAGATACATAATCATTCAATTATCAAAATTGGACAAACTGCGTAAGAACATTTTAAATACTTTATTATTTATTTTAGTTTTTTTCAGAGAACACACACACACACACACACACACACACACACAACTTAAAAAGTTAACACAGAAACAAATGACAAAACAAAACCATCAACCAACTCTACTTTACATGTTTCTAAGGAAATTATTTAAACTATTGGCAAATGTTAAAGGAATACTTCACCCGTACGGAACCAGCGTTCTATCATTATAAAATAACTATTATAATATAATGAATGAGGTTTTTCTTCCCTCAGTCTTCCCTTAGTCTTCCCTTGGCCCAGCTGTACTGTTAATCCGAGCCCTTACTGTGATGTCACAGTAATGAAACTGTAGGGTTAGACACCATAAAACACTCTTTCTGCCTTTTCTCAGGCTAGGATGATCTGATTTTAAAAACAATTGCACATTTATACTAAATAGGATCTCCGAGTTCAATACACCTTCATATTCCAACCGGTGAAGTAGGCCTTTAAGGAAAAAATAAAAGACAAAAAAGTGTCTTCCTAAGAAAATGAGTAGACTTTTATTTTATTTCTTTCATTCGAATGCATTTAAAAAGTTATAATATACAGACAATAACAAAAACTCACCTGACTTTGATGGTGATCTGGTAGGATTTTTCTACATCTGCTGGAGGCTTTTCTGTTAGTGGACATAAACGAAGCATTATTTAATGAACATTGGTTAAGTTAATAAAATGTGTTATTGTATTTAAATGTTATTAGTAATAGTGTAATAATTAGTAGAAAATAATTGAGTTAAGTACATTTTGTGATATGTAACTAAAATGCTTTCCATTGCTTTTTCCATTTGTGGATTTGTCTAATGATAAATATTTCAACCTACTTGTTAAGTATGCTTTATTGGTATAGTACTGTCTACTACATTTACTCATGTCAGTATTTTAAATGTTATGTTTAATGTTGTATAATGAAATCCTTCTATCGTCATTGCACAGTGTACAATGCTCAAAAGGTGTGTTATAGATGTATGATTGCAAAAGGTAATCTAATCAGTTTGAACTTTTCTCTGTGTTATGTTATGCTGCCATGTTGTAGTACATTTACAATTTAAGCTGTGTATTTATATCATATTAAAGTAAGGAAGCAATCAATGACATTTCCTCCTTGTTTAAGATTGTTTCATCCCCCTGTGGCACAAGAAGTGTGCAAAACATTTTTAAATCGGTTCATCCTAGCCTGAGAAAAGGCAGAAAGAGTGTTTTATGGTCTCACTGTCTAACCCTACATGTTCCCATGCGTGACATCACACATGGTAAAATGTAGGGTTAGGATGAACAGGACAGCTGGGCCAAGGGAAGACTGAGGGAAGAAAAATCTCATTCATTCTATTATAATAGCGATTTTATAATGATAGAACTCCGGTTCCGTATGGGTGAAGTATTCCTTTAATGTAAGAGGACAGACAACAGCAACACTAAAGAACACTTAAGACATTAGGCGTAGTGAGACAGTGTAAGAATGTAATTACCGCTGGATTCTTCTATAGCGACGTTGAGCTCAAAGTCCTCACAAGGCATTTTCTCATCCACCTCATGCAGCTGGTTGTAATAGGTCACAACCTTGAGTCAAAGATGAATTAAAAGAGAAACGCAAAACCATTATGATGAAATAAAAGTTGTGAATTAAAATGTTTTGAAGCAGCTCTGGGGTGCTCGTGGTGCAGTGGTTAGAGCATCCCCCCCATGAGGCTCAGACCTCACAGTCGACGTGGGTTCGAGTCCGTACCGGGTTTTTTCTTCATGTCATTCCCCTCTCTCCCCCATTTCATATATGTCTCTCTATCTATCAATAAAGCTTGAAATACAATTCCCCAAAAAATCTTTAATCTTCTTTCTGTCAGCGATCTGTCGCGCAGCTCAATACAGACCCTCCCACTTTTCCGGGCAGCGATGTAATCAATGATTATTTTTCTTAGTATAACCTTCATTATATGTACAAGTATTATAGAAGAGTGATACACTGATTGCAACAGCATGATTTTGCAATGGACAAAAGTAATGTTGATGTTGTATGTAACCGGCAAATAGTGGTTAAGTGTATCAATAGTTAATAATAGCTAAAAGTGTGTTAAGCTAAGACTGTGGAAAGTATAATATCGGTAAAAAGAGTTTGTGTGTACAGGACCAAGACCACTTGTTCAACTAGGTCTTGGTGCAGTTGTTATGGACCAATGCCGGGTGCAATTTCTGCCTTAAGAAACTGCACCAAGGGGTTAAAGCTGGGGTATGTGATTTCTGCTTGGTCAACATTAACATGAGCTGTACACTTTGACCAATCAGAGTGAGGCTCCGATTCTCTCTTCTTATTGGCTTTTGGGACTGTCCATTCACTTTGGCATGACTTTGTTGGTGTAGAGCATGTCAGGGAGGGACCATAGGGGAGGAGGGACCAAAGAGAACAAGTGGAGCAGTTGAGGTATTTGGATTCGAATCTATATTCCAACTGCCATTTTCTCCCCAAATCCTTCACCCCAGCTTTAAATGCTAAAAACAATGCTGTGACACAAAACTGAAAGTTACCAAACAGTATTATTCAAAGACTTGCTCATGTGGTCATACCATATATTTATATACAGAACATGTGTGTGAATGTGATCATACCTCTAGTATTCCCTGTCCATTCCCTCGAGCCTCCACTTCCAAGTCAACATTAGCAGGCATCTACGGAACACAATCAGCACGGAAGAAGAATGTTAAGGTGAAATTCATTTAAGAAATACATCACTTATGTACTCCCTGTTGTTATCATTGCGTCAAGTATCAGTCCAATTTCCCAATATTATGGCATGAAACTACAGTGTGCTCTGTTATTTTAGTTTTTTGTTCTTTTATTTAAATTGTTTGCATAAAAAGAAAATGTTTAGGATGTTGTAAATGTAAAAAAGTAACTCAGATTTATATATGATCCTACAATAAAGTGTATATAAAAAATTGTGCTCTGTGAGAAAGTGATTAATATCATGACGCACTCCAAGTGTCTCCAACGGATACACTGATTATTATTTATCAATCAATCAATCAATCAATCAATCAATACATTTTTATTTATAGCGCGCTTTTCATACTCAAGAGTTGTTCAAAGTGCCTTACAACGAATAAAAACAACAACAGAAAAATACAAAAAAAAAACGCTCATAAAATCAATAGAAGTAAATTAAAAGAACCCCAACCCTCCCACCCCCAGTTAGTTAGTTGTATGACACTCACCCTGGAGGAGCGGGCACCGTATGAGGTTGTGGGGTTGAAATGATAACGCAGTTCCTTGCGTCCTGTCAGCCTGACGTCCACATCCATCCGGAGATCATCAGGAGGAGGTTTGTTAATCAGGTATTCTGACAGAGCCTGGAGCACCACCATGGTGGACTGGGAGAGAACAAAGACAAAAACAACATATTGTTAAGAACGTTGCATTTTTAAAGTTTTTCTCAACGATATAGACTCAATTATTCAGTCATGCCGCACACACGTATACAACCAGCTCTAAGCCTTAACAGGTACTTGAACCCTGGACCCTCAGATTAAAAGTCTGATGTCTACCGACTGAGTTACCCAGGCTTCACAAAAGTCTGACGTGAGCTTTAATCTGAAATCCAAATCCAAGACCCATTGCAATCTGATTTGTGATCTAATATAAACACAAACGTATGTGGCATCAGATATTTGAAGATGTATTGAGCGAAATCATCAAGTAACTGAGGGACAACCATAACCCCATATTGCTAGGGGCCACAAAGAGACGAACCATTATGTTTCTAACATGGCACACACACATTATGCAACAAACCTCAAGCCTGAACAGGGACTTCAACCCTGGACCCTCAGATTAAAAGTCTGATGCTCTACCGACTGAGCTACTCAGGCTTCAGGACTACCTTCTTGGGGAAACAATCATATCAATTTGGGGATCCAACCAGAGACCTCATCCTACCACCCCCAGTTCCTGGCAGTTAGTTAACAAGAAATGTAGGAGGGTAGAACCTGTTTTGCATGTAGCCTTGGAAAACCACAATTGGATTCTGATTTGTGATCGAACCAAAACGCAAAAGTATGTTGCCTCACGCACCTTAAGCTGGGAACACACCGCACTGGCCGCGCGGCGAGATTACATACAAAGTCAATGTACTAGCGCGTGGCCGCGCGTCCACCCAATAATCGGCGTCCAGCGGCCGGCGGCGGGGGCTTGCGCGGCGCGTGGCCGCGCCGTGAATCGGGAGCGCAGCCATTAGCGGCGCATAGAAATTGTGTCATCGAAGGAGCGTGAATCGAAGGCTTGTGCGGCGAGCACGGCGCCGCAGAAAAAGATGAAATTTTTCATCTTTTTCTGCAGCGCCGCCGGGCACCGCGCCTCCACAGCCAATCAGCGTTGAGATTGCCCGGTGGCGGTGGTCTGCAAGACGAGGTGGGCGAGGTGTGGAGTGAGGACATCGGGCTTCCAATACATTCTGCAAATATGTGTAGGCTATTTTGCATCTGTTTAGCTGTTGGTTGTACTTTAGCCAAGGTAGCGCCGGTTAGCATAGTGAAACTCACCAAGCTGTGTGCTGTTCCTGAGGATTATATACCCAAACTTGACGGCGGTGTCCGTGTGGAATTCCAATATAGTGCAGCGAAGAACCGGTGTTGTCCTCCGTCAGCCGGCACACTTTCACTTTCAGGTAGGCTGATGTCTGCCTTTATTTGTGCTGCTGAGCACACACTGCTGTTGTTAATGTGTTTAGTATGTTGCTGAATTGCTGTTAATGTGTGTGTATTTGAGATCGGGGTGCGTGTTCAGGCTGTTTTAATGATATTTGTGACAAGACTGCCGCTGGTTACACAGTGAACCTACATCTGTATTTTTTGGCACAGCTGGACCATGTTATTGTTGTTGTTGCACCGTAAGTGTGACGGGTCTGATCTCGGCGTCGGCGTCAGGAATATATGGCCCAATATGATCAAGCGGCGAGCCTCTGGCCGCGGCGGCGACTGCGGTGAACATGGCCCAATATGACCAAGCGGCGAACCTCCTGCATTCACGCGGCCAACCGCCGCAGGCGGCCAATGCGGTGTGTTCCCAGCTTTAGGATATGTTGAGCTTCAATTGAGTCTTCCAAGTATCTGAGGATCAACCATATCCCCATCTCTGCTAGGGGCCACAGAGAGATGAACCATGATGTTTCTCACAGGGCACACACACATTATGCAACAAACTTCAAGCCTGAACAGGGACTTGAACCCTGGACCCTCAGATTAAAAGTCTGATGCTCTACCGACTGAGCTACTCAGGCTTCAGGAAGGCTACTTTCTTGGGGAAACAATCATATGAAGTCGAAATCCAAATGAATTTACATCTAAACAATTAATTTCGATGATAAAGTTAAGTTAAGTCAGCCATAGTACAGTGCCCCTGGAGCAGTTTGGGGTTTGTCTTGCTCAAGGACACACTGGTAGAGTTGGTAGGCACCGTATATGTAATAGCAGCCACCACTAGTTGTACCACTAACACCCTCCTATCCGGTGCCGGGGAACCAACCAGAGACCTCATGGTTACTGGTCGCCACCTTTCCTCTAGGTCATCCTGTTCCTGGCAGTTAGTTTACAAGAAATGTAGGATTGGTAGAACCTGTTTAGCATGTATCCTGGGAAAACCCAGAGAGACTGCAATCTGATTTGGGATCAAACCAAAATATGAAAAAGATGTTGCCTCATGCACCTGAGAATATATTGAGCTTCAATTGAGTCTTCCAAGTATCTGAGGCCAAAGCAAATTCATAATTGACATGTGTGGTAGTGGCCCGCAACGAGATGACAAGTCCGACATAGCACGAGGTTCTGTCTGATCAGGGGCTTAAATACCAAGTTATGTTTCCTTAAACACTTGATGATGTATTGAGTGGAAGTCATCAAGTAACTGAGGAACAACCATTTCCCCATGTCTGGGACGGGCCACAAAGAGATGAGTGATGATATATGATGATTGAACATGGCACACACACACATTACGCAACAAACTTCAAGCCTGAACAGGGACTTGAACCCTGGACCCTCAGATTAAAAGTCTGATGCTCTATTCCGAAATAGCACATAGAGGTTCTGTCTGAACAGGGACCTGAATGCCAAATGATGCTGACTCAAACAGTTGAGGATGTATTGAGCGGAAGTCATCATCAAGTAACTGAGGAACAACCATATACACAAAGAGATGAATGTGATATATGATGATTCAACATGGCACATACATTATTAAACAGACTTAAAGCCTGAACAGGGACTTGAACCCTGGACCCTCAGATTAAAAGTCTGATGCTCTACCGACTGAGCTACTCAGGCTTCAGGAAGGCTACCTTCTTAGGGAAACAATCATATCAAGTCGAGATCCTAATGCATACAACTACATACAACTGAGGCCAGAGCAAATTCACAATTGTTATGTGTGGAAGTGCTCGCAACAAGATGACAATTCAGACATAGCATCATTTGAACAGGGACTTGAATGGCAAATGATGTTGCTTCAGACAGTTGATTCTGTATTTAGTGGAAGTCATCAAGTAACTGAGGGACAACCATATCCCCGTCTCTGCTAGGGGCCACAGAGTGAGGAACCAAAGTTCAAGCCTGAACAGGGACTTGAACCCTGGACCCTCAGATTAAAAGTCTGATGCTCTACCGACTGAGCTACTCAGGCTTAGGTGAGACAAGTCTCTTGGCGAAACAATAATATCAAGTCGAAATCTTAACAACAAAGTCATGGTAGTTAGTGTACAAGAAATGTCTGAAGCCAGAACCTTTTTAGCATGTAACCTAGGAAAACCACGATAGACTGCAATCTGACTTGTGATTGAACCAAAACGGGGAAATATACGGCCTCACACTCCGGAGGATATATTGAGCATCAATATATATATATATATATATATTGAGGAACAACCATATTAACACGTCTGCTAGGGGCCACAAAGAGATAGACCATGATATGTGATGATTCAAACATGGCACACACACACACAACAAACTTCAAGCCTGAACAGGGACTTGAACCCTGGACCCTCAGATTAAAAGTCTGATGCTCTACCGACTGAGCTACTCAGGCTTCAGGAGGACTATCTTCTTGGGGAAACAATGATATCAAGTCGAAATCCTGATGTATTTACAACAAGACAATTTACTAGGATGATAAAGCAGTCCTGGCGGTTAGTTTACAAGAAATGTAGGAAGGTAGAACCTGCGTGGCACACACACACACATTACGCAACAAACTTCAAGACGTGTCTGCTTGAACCCTGGACCCTCAGATTAAAAGTCTGATGCTCTACCGACTGAGCTACTCAGGCTTCAGGAAGGCTAGTTTCTCTGATAACCAACACAGATTGCCTACTTACCATGCTTTATTAAGTCTGTCCTCAGGGGAAGCCTTTGCACGAAGTCATAACCCAAACATGAAACAGTAATCGCTGTAAGCCTCTAGTAGTTTAATTAATTAAAACAAAATTTCAATTGTTTGATTTGCAGATTACATCTCAGCTGCTACCTGAGTGGAACCAAAGCCTCCACCTATCCTCCGCTGGCTGTTCAGCCATTTAAATGGTGCTGCAGCTTCCTCCATGCGTCCCAACTTGACCAGAGCCAGCAGGGCATAGCCAGTCGCCTCCAAGGTGAACAACCTATTTTCCTTGTCGGGCCAGTGGCTGCCGCCTGCAGAATAGAGAAGGGGAGAGATGGAGTTCCCATGTATGTCAATGAGAAAAGCAACACACTGCCATCCATTCACCTAATCATTATCAGCAGTTTGTCATGGGTGTGTGAGTAACTTGTCTATTTAGGTTTGATTATCTGTACTGTACAAATAGAACAGGGCTGAGTAATAAAGCAAGGGGTCATCCCTATGTTCCCACATCCCGTTGGTTCCACAGCCCGATGGTCCCACAGCCTTATGCTTCCTGAAATTGGCAATTAGGTTTAGGCATCACAGGTGGGTGATTAGGGTAAGGGTAAGGGGACAGGGAGAGGTTAGAATAGGAGTGACACTTACCCAATCTCACCCACAGAAATACTATTCTCTATTATATTGTTGGATTACTTAGAAATGTGGGACCAACGGGCTGTGGGAACATACATGCTCCAATACAGGATACCTTCAGCTGAGGCTCTGAGTAAAGTTTGCGTTGGGTCGTTAAGTTGAACCTTCCCCAGGAGAGCCAGGGCGTAGGAGGCAATGGCCACAGTGTACGGTCTCCTCCCTATCTTCAACAGCGCTCTCTTCAGGTTTTCCGCTGTTTTATGGATGGCTACCTACAGCAGACAGACACAGGTAGACATAATACATCAGATTTATGTAGCGCTTTTTCAAATGCTTATAGGGGAGAGTGGCCTAAATTGTGCCACTTTTTACTCAAAGTGACTTTAAAGTGAGGCCTTGACAGTAAAGTCTCCAACTCAAATATATACATATATGTCAGGGTGTTGTGCATCCCTGGCAATAAAAACTTTGGATCTGGAATAAACTGTTGAAGAAATATAGCTTTCGGAAAAAAAGTTGTCTTGTGGCACAACTTGCCCCCGGTGTGGTGTAAGTTGTGCCATTGGAGAAAATACCATGGGGTAAATTGTGCCATTGATATATATCTCATGAACTGTAATGCAAGACAAATCCATTAGGCAATTACTTATTTAAGGTTTATTTAAAGTAAATAAAGTAAATTTTTTACAAAGATTGAAGGTCAATTTTCTTAAACAAGGCCTAGCAGATCTAGGTGGTTTTGCCTGCAAAGCTAACAATGACAAAGTCACCATCATCATCTTTCTGGCCATCTGAACTCTCATCAGTGGTGTCGTTAAGTGGAATTGAGATGTCGGTCTCTTCTGAGCTACTGTGGACAGTCACTTTCTTTTGGTGACCAGCGTATACAGCCATGCCAATGGCACAACTCTCAGAAATGTACTTTGCACTAGCTGCTCCGCCCTTGTAGAACCAACTGCCACCTGGCATATGCGATTCCCTCTCCATTTCTGCCTTTAAATCATGGCTCAAAACCCATCTGTACACCCTGGTTTTTCCTCCCCATTAACTATCTTACCTCTGCACTACTATCTTTGTTCATGCGTGGATGTCTGGGCTTTATGTCTTTTATTTTGGTGATTGTTATTTTACCTTAAATTTTTACCTACTGAATGCACTGTGTACAGCACTTTGGACAGTGAAAACTGTTATAAATGTGCTTTTATAAATGCATTTTACTTACTTACTTACTTACTTACTTACTTACTTACTTACTTACTTACTTACTTACTTACTTACTTACTTACTTACTTACTTACTTACTTACTTACTTACTTACTTATAACTCACCTAGGCCCTCTGGCACAAATCACCCATCCCCAGAATTTTGGATAATAAGCATGATGCAGCAGTTTAGGGCTGACATTGTGCTAACTATATAGACACAAAGTGTAGCATACTAAAGCACTAAAACATGTGTCAAATGTTTTCAAACGTGTCTATAATTGTTCAGACACAGTAATCAAAAAACCTTGATCATGGAAATTTTACTTTGAAAGGCAAAAAACAGTTTTTTTTAGCTTAAATGTGCTTATATCTTATTCCATGTTTCTCCCTTATTTACAGGATGAGTTTAATGGATGGCTCTTCTTAAATATGTGGTCACATTTCCAATTTCTTCTATGGTTTTCTAGAAACAAGGGGTGGCACAACTTGCCCACCGGCACAACTTAGGCCACTCTCCCCTACTGATAATACCACTTATCATAAGACTTTTGCAGGTAACAAAACAATTGACAAACAAAAAAAATTGTAAGTGCTTGATACAACCAACTGCAGAGTTGGTCGTATCAAGCACTTACAATAATTATTTTTTGTCAGTTGTTTGTATCCATTGAATACATTTAACTGTTTACCCCTCTGCAGATAAACCTACAAGTTTGCAAAGTCTAGGATGTGTATTTACAATGGAGGTGGCCGATCGTGAGGAGATATTCACTGATTTCGATTCAACATTTGATTTGCACCTTTAAAGGTTAAATATGATACTTATTGAATATGATAATTAAGACAAAACAGATAAACTTAACTAAGAAACCTGGACAAAAATAAGTTTTGTATGAGTTACCTCTACGTTGACGGCAGGATCATTGCAGCGAATCCCAGCCTGCTTAGCCTCAGCTAGCGCTATGAGGACAAAGGCTGTTAGGGTCGCCTCAGGGTCATCGCCACGGAGACCGCCCTGGAAAAACATGTACAGTACAGTTTCTTAAAGGTGCTCTGAGGAACTTTCAGCTTTTGTTAAGTCTTGCACCCCTTTTGGTCAAAAGTGTTTTTACTACTACAGTTGTAGTTCCTGCGTGAGCGTACCCATGACAAAGGCCTAAAGGAAAACTTTGTACAAATAGCATTCTTTGCACTGATGGTCTCTTTGCTGTTACATGTCATTTCTGATCATCAGAGGAAAAATAAGACGGTTTCAGAAATATTAAAAAGTTCTTCGTAGCACCTTTAATATTACATTTCAAAATGTGAATCAAATCAAAGGCCCTTTGGATGCAATGCATTCTGTTCCATTGAGGCAGAATAGTACATTTAACTTTTTGTCTTGTCTAGGACCGTTTATATATGTTGGTGTACTATTAAGGCTGTTATAAAAAGGACTTAATATTTTTCCTCCTATTAATATTACACTTTTGTGTGTGTGTGTGTGTGTGTGTGTGTGTGTGTGTGTGTGTGTGTGTGTGTGTGTGTGTGTGTGTGTGTGTGTGTGTGTGTGTCTCACAGTCATGGTAGTGGTGTAAACTGGGTTATCCTCTACGAAGTTCCCTCCGACCCGGTGTTTGTTCTTCACCAGGTAGAGCAGAGGGTCACACACTTGCTGCTCGCTGACCCCAGTGATGGAGTGAGCCATAGAGAAAACCTTCACCACGTACGCTGTGATCCTAAAACCCAGGTTGAATGTGATCAGCCAACAATAAATCATGAATACACAGTCATTATCTTTTTTTTTTAGTAGTACTCCAAACAGATCAATATTGTAAATTAAAAGTCATAAGGATTTACATGAATAGTGCTCAGAGGAATTTACATTTATGTTAATTCTAGCTGCCCCTTTTGACAAGTTCCTGGGTGAGCGCGGCATGAAAAAGGCATAAATAAAAACTTTATAAAATAGAATTTTTTGCACTGATGGTCTTGTTTGCTGTTACATGTAATTTATGATCAACATTGTAAAAATTAGACTGTTTCAGGAATATTTCAAAGTTCCTCGTCGCACCCTTAACATACTGACTTTTTACTAATTGATTTTCTACACCTCATTTCAGAATGCAGCATTTGACCTCCTTAATATTACCATGGCTCCACTTCTTATCAGAAATCTTCTCATGTCATGCATTTGCTCCAGAGAAGTTGCGTAAAAATCCACGCAATTGGGAAATGTACAAAATCTGACGTTGACAAAACAACCTACCAGATGTTCTTGAAAATTAGCTAATGTGTTTTAGAGATTGAATTAAATATGTACATGTTAAAATATTGACAGTACCATGTACTTGCACCTTCCCTCCGGTAAGGGGGGTAAGATCCATCACTCTTTCTGTATTCCAGCTGATTCTCATAGCCTGAAAACACAAAGCAACATGGAAGAATTTCAAGATGTGATGTGATGGAGATACACTTTACGTATATAATGTCTTGAGCCAGCAGCTAGTGACCTGAGCCCTGTTTCAGGTAGCAGGTTTTACAAACTCTGGGTTTAATCCTGCGCTCTGAGTTGCTCAACTCAGAGCGCAGGGTTGACGAGCAACTCTGGGTTTTCGGTTTCAGAACAGTGGATCAGCGTTGGGTCAATCAACTCTGAGCGTGTTCACTCTAGGTTGATCGCGTGCGTAACATGATTCACCATGGAAACAGAAGGAACAAATGCTTGATCCTCCCACTTCTCCACTTCTCAAAAAAAAAAAAAAAAATCTCTGCTCCTCCCACTAGAGTAAGTAAATATCAACGAATGAGTTTATGGTATGGAGAAGAATTAACGGGGATATTATCTCATAACTCTGATCTAATCACATCGGCCATTCAGAAAAACAACGGGGGGAACATTTTTTGTCAATAGAATCATTACGCTTCCGTATGAGAAGCAAGTCTATTTTAAGAATTAAGTTACGCATATCAGCAGCAGCAAAAGTGTATGGCGCCGCAAAGCATTGCTGACAGTGTTTTATATTCGCTGTATTATGTAGTCAAGCTATAATAGTCTACTGTGAAGTAAACAGACTGTCGCTTCTTTTAAATGAGTAGTCAGACACATTAGATGACAGTTTCCATTGTAGAGCCTGATTGATGTATTACCAGATTCCTTGTCCTCTAGTGATCACAGTTTAAATTATTATATCATTTCTATATTCATATAGGCCTACGGCTATTTAACGAGGCTCGTCTGTGACTTTGGGATGACACAAGTGAACAGTAGCGATCGCATGCAGCCCCAGCCGCAGAATTACATTTCAACCTGACATAAATCTGTTCAGTGGCACCGACGTTAAAAAATCCCTATTAATAAAAAGAAGAATGATATAGGCCTACATACAATACAAATAGGTTTATTAATCTGAATGTAGAACATGTTCACGATGTGTAAGGTGGCCGCCATATGAACGAACGAGGGCTGAGAACAAGGCTACTGATCAGATAAATGATCGGTCAAACGTAAAATCATCAGTACATGATAAAAACATCCCGATGGAGATTTCTATGGATTGATTTGGCTTTAAACTGTACAGGGACGCGTTGTAACAGTGACTCTTTCTTCAGTCGGAGCTGCAGCGTAAAGTGAAAACAAACTCAGGGTAGGTCTAACCACCTATCCAGCAGGTTAGACCCACGGCGTATGTTGCCGCAGTAACTGACTCTCGGTTGCACTGAACCTGCTACCTGAAACGGAAAACCGAGAGTTTCCACTAACTCAGAGCGAACAAACTCTGGGTTGCCTCAAAACCAGCTACCTGAAACAGGGCTATGGTCTTTATGTCACACGATGCATTTCTGTCAGTGCCAAATAAGTATGTATTGAATTGAAAATATTGAATTTCGATACACAGTACCCTAGTTGTGTTTATTCTCTTTCACCTCGTCTGATGTATCGTAGCGCCTCGGCCTTGCGTTCCACCCCTACGCTCTCCCAGCCCTCGGTTCTCCCCAGGTAGAGGGTTGCGATGAGCGGCAGAGTGATGGAGGCCAAGTTCTGCTCCACACATCCGCCGGGCATTCGGATCAGAGAGGCCAGGGAGTCTTCACTGATGGAGTTATCAATGCTGTCAGCCAACACATGTCCTGGAGAGAAACGGACAGGGGGGGAAAATCTAAAAATCATTCCATAGGCCTACTCCATATAGTCATTTTCCCCGTACTCCGCCCCTTGACCACTCTGCTACGCAAATCTTCTCAATAATTTCAATTTTTATTTTATTATTTTTCATTATGCAATTATTCAATCAATTCAGCAAAGACATTTCTTACAAACACAGACAATGGTGTTGGGGGTGAAAGGCTCCTCAAAATAAGTTATTATAGGCAGGCCTTTTTATAGATGTTAGCAATTTTTTAAAATATTTTGTATAATATGGATTGTTCTGTCTGGTCTGTATATTATTGTGCGTTTATTGTGAAATATTCTAGTGATTTTGCTCTTCGTATTTAAAGTATTTGTTTTTAATGCAGTGCACTTTTGTCTCCTCTACTGTTTTATATTGTATTTAGTTTTTATTATGATTTTTTTAAATGTACACATTCACTTTAAAGTCTTTAATACACCTGTGTGTACCATGTAAAGCACTTTGTAAAGGTCTTTTTTAAAAAGTGCTATATGAAGAAAACATTTAATTACTTTTTTGGTTACATTTAAATCTGTTATCTCTGCTGTGTCTGTGACTCACCTCTGACGTTGATGAATGTCTCTGGCACAGAGTTTGGAACCACCGACTTCAGTTCGGCCTTACGCACATGAACCGTCTGTGTTCCTGTAACGGATGAAAGACAGATTCATTGAGTTCATGTCCATTTACCACAAATCCAAAGCAGCTAAACCATTTTGTGTATAGCAAATTAAGTGTATTTAGTTATTGTTGAACTGTGAACCAATTTCTAAAATATCCGATATTTTTTGTTTGTTTTTTAGTGGGAAACTAATACATGTGTAAATAAATAGAGAGACAATTAAGTTTGCAATTGTCTGTGTCTGTGTCTGCAACCGACACATTATCAAAAAAAATGCAGTTGTAAGAGGACAATCAGAAAAAATAATTATTAATGCAATCTTCTTGCCTCCGGTAGCAGATGGGTTCAACACTTCACTCGTTACTTCCATCTTCTGCACTCCATCCATCTGTTTGGGTTAATAACGAGAGAGGTATTTTAAAAGAAGGGTTATATTCAAGTTAGTCTGTGTTTTGTCCTAGTGACCATATTTGATAAATATTATATTGGTATATAGGTGCAAATCACATTTTGTCAAAATCAGTGAATATCTCCTCACGATCGGCCACCTCCATTGTAAATACACAACCTAGGCTCTGTAAACTGGTAGGTAAACAAGGGTCTTAAAGGGGGCCCACAATAGCTAGTGGATTTTTTTTCAGCACACATACAGTATGGACAGGTAGCAGATAATGAGGAGATATTCACAGATTTTGACAAAAAGTGATTTTGACAACAAACCTTCAACATACTGGTGACACCACCTTAAATTCATATTTTCTTTACAAAAACAAATCAAGGGTTCATAGAAGTATCATAGAAATACAAATTATTGTGATTTTCAAGGTAAGAAACATGATTTTTGGGCCTTTTTTGGCTATTCATTATTATTATTATTTATTTACAGCCTACCCTGATCTTAATGCCATTGAAAGGGTTCGTATGTGCTGTTGAAAAATATTTGCCCTTCCACTCTCTACTTTCCACTCTGACCTTTACTGCAGGTCATCCCCCCTCTCTCTCTCTCTCTCTCTCTCTCTCTCTCTCTCTCTCTCTCTCTCTCTCTCTGTCTCCCCATTTCAACTCTGTACTGTCTAATAAAGCTTGAAAAATGCCAAAAAATTATCTTAGAAAAAAGAGTGACTCACCACCACGCGTAGAGTTTTCTGGATGCGGTCTCCTCCCATCATGTCTCTGCCGACCACCATGACCTCCAGAGGGAGTTTCCCCACCACCAGCGGCACGATGGTGAAGGGCACCGCCACAGAGGAGCCGGCCGCCACCGTCAGGTCCTGCGTGTGTCTCTCCTTAAACGCTACGCTGCACATGCCTTCTGTCTTCATCAGCACCAGACGCACCTAAATGATAACCACCACAAACATGAATATTTATAAAGGTAACACTTTACAACAAGGGTACATTAATTTACTGTAAGTTAATGCTTATTTATTGCTATTAACGGTTATTTAATGAGTAGTTAACGCTTATTAACTGTTAATGCTAATTTATTTACGGCTAGTTAATGTTTGGTTAACTAATGCTTAGTTAGCTTAGCATTAACTAAGTATAACGGTTACTTAATGCTTAGTTATTGTCTATTAACGCACATTCACGCACCGATAGCAGCAGCTAACTATCAAAGTTTTAAGTTAAGTTTTATGGAGATTTTCTTACCTGCATTTCTTCGTATCCATAGTTATGGATCACGGCTTTAATCTCGACCTGTTCGTTCCTGGCCACTGAATATGGCAGCCTCAAGTCCACGAAGAATTCTTTCCACGCTCTGACGTTATAAGGCTCGGCAACACAGAAACCTACGGCACAGACAGTCAGAAGCAGATGAGGGATGGGTGTTCAGCAAATACAGTATTTGAATGTGTATGAACATCTGTGGAACCGGTCAGCCTTTTCCTGTACATTTTACCATTAACATTTAAGTTTGGTGGGCTTTGAAACTTTAAGGAACATAACTATTAAGCTTCTAAACGTTTCTTAATTTCCTATGGAGTTCAGTGACTGAGCAATGGAAGGTTTTAGGACATGATTCCATCCATTCAAACGTTTTAATTACTGTATCAAAGTTTTATTTAAAAGTCTACAGAACTAACTTTTTTCAAAATAACGCTTGAAAAATAGTTTGACACATGAAGTTATATACATGAATGCATTGTGACATTATTTAAGTTTGTAGAGTGAAAAAACAATCACAAATCCTTGCAAATTTTTATTCCAGTTTTCATCAAATTGGGGACACATAATGATAGAGACTGTAGATAAGTTTGCCTGTGTTTCTGTTGGCCTAAGAGTTAAAGACCTACTTCACCGGTGGGAATATGAAGGTGTATTGAACTCTATGAGATCCTATGTAGTATAAATGTGCAAAAAATTTAGAAATCGGTTCATCCTAGCCTGAGAAAAGGCAGAAAGAGTGTTTTATGGGCTCACTGTCTAACCGTATAGTTTGCCCAGTTGTGACATCACATTATTGAGACTTGTCCTCACAAGCCACAATGTGGAAGGTGTTGTAACATTTTGAAAGAACGGTGAACTGTATTGTTACTGGTCACCTTGACTACCACCTCGCCCCCCTCCTACCTGTTTGAGTTGATGCGCTGACGGCCAACACGCCCCACTCTGTGATGCTGTCCGGTAGAGGATGGTTTATGTTCTTAGAAGCAAACCTGTTGATCAGATTAACATCAGTGTTATCAACAGCAAGTCGGTGCAGGGTTAGAACCACCATTTTTTTTTTTTTTTACGATTTTTAGGGGGCATTTTTGCTTTTATTAAACCGAAAGACGGAGATGAAATGGTGTAGAGAGGGGAATGACAGGCAGAGAACGACCCGGGCCGGATTCTAACCCGTGGTCTGCTGTGAAGAGGACTGAGACTCTAACCACTACACCACGAGCGACCCAAAACCACAACTTTTATTTGAAACAGATACAGATAGATATAGCCAAGATGTGTAAATGTACATTTAGGGTTTGAAGCAAAGAAAGTAATAAGATCTACGATGCAAAAATCATGACTACATTTTCCTCTCTTTCCTTCCGACTTTTGGATGGACTGATGCATGTCACAGTGCAAATAAGGACATGTAAATATTACACACACACACACACACACACACACACACACACACACACACACACACAGTACATGACAAGGTAACAGATCAATTGTATTTGTTTGCTATTGGGAAACAGAATCAGTGAACTGTCTGAACGTTTCTGTGAAAGTCACAAAAAATACCACATCAGTCATCCAAACAGACATGATTAAACCTGCCATTGCTGCATACCAGGACATTTAAAATTTAAAAACACCTGTTCCAAGGTATATTGCTACAAAACCTAAGGCAACATATTGTGTTGATGTGTTGCTCCAGTCTCTCTCCCTGCGTTCCAATCCCCATACTTCCCTACTATTTAGTACGCCAGAAAAATATTTAGGATGTACCAATTCATGCACATCAATTGTAGTATGCTGATAAAAACATAAATGCCCCACTAACCCCAATAGCATTTTAGAGTATTCGTCTTTATTCTTGACATTTCTCGACATAATGAAACAAAATATCCTTTATCTGATTATTTTCTCTCCTGTGGCTCTAAAACTCTTCTGTACTTTAGTATGCAGTGTAGTAAAAAGAAAGAGTATGTGATTTGGAACGCAGGGTAAGTGTCATCTTTTAGGGAAGACTCGTTTACTGTTTTGTTTGTGTGGATGTGAATAATAGACCCAAATACACTGTGTTACTTGCTCCCAGACTACACTGCAGCAGTCTAATTACATTTCTGAAATTGAATTCAACAAACTCTCTAATAGATCCGGAGACTGCACTGCAATAAAAGGCAATTCAAGCAATTGAGAATATGTAATTTTTTGGTCACTATAAGTTTTTGACCAACTGAAATAAACACTGTTTTAAAAAACACCCCATTTGAGCAGAAGATAAATGTTATTGTACCATTACGTTACATTCATTTATTTTAATCCAAATTTAACAGTTGTGTAGAACTAGATTGTTCTGTGTTTCCACTACCTGGTTTATTTCTATAGCACAATTCAGACACAAGGCCATTCAGAGGGCTTTACAGGGGCATGAAATACATCAAGATTAACATACATCAAGTATAGAATAGACATTAGAAAAAGCGAACAAGGGGCGCTCCGGTTGGCGTAGTGGATAGAGCGTGTACCATATTGGCTCAGGCCTTCGTTGCAGTGGTCGCGGGTTGAAATCCGACCCGTGGACCTTTACTGCAGGTCATCCCCCCCCCCCCTCTCTCTCTCTCTCTGTCTCCCCATGTCAACTCCGTACTATCCAATAAAGCTTGAAAATGCCCAAAAATAATAAAATAATAAAAAAAAGAAAAGAAAAAGTGAACGTAAAATATGAATACTGTTATCTTTCGCTCACCCGTCTCTGTCTGTCTGGCTGGGCAGGTCAACGTCCATCCACAACCAAGACTCGTAGAACTTGGACCTCAGATAAACGTCTGTCTCGTCCAGGTATTCACCCTCTTCTTCCTCCTCTTCCTCCTCTTCCTCCTCCGCTGAAGCTCCTGCCATCCCCATCATCGAATATAATTCTTCTCCTCCTCCCCTGCTTGAAGTTGTAAATCTAAATGTGTCCAGTTTACGATCAGGCCGTGAATGAAGTCTGACTCCAGAATGTTGTCGTCGATCGAGGCCGCCTATATGAACACATTTCAATCAATCAATCAATTTTTATTTATATCGCGCTTTTCATACTCGTGAGAAGCTCAAAGTGCCATACAGAGATTAAAAACAACAGAAAGTAGAAAAAACGGCAAATAAAATCAAGAGAAGAAAATTTAAAGAACCCACATAGACATGCACAGAGACATACACAAATACATACACACTCATACACACACTCATACACACACTCACACATACACACGCAGACACTCACACATACACTAGCTGTCATTTACATAGGATTAGCAGTTGTTGACCTCTATCATTTCGGTAACACTTTACAATAAGGGTTAACTGATTAACGGTTACTTACTGCTTAATTTAATGCCTCATACGCATTATCTAGACATTAACTAACCGTTAGGCTTAGATATTGCTTAACAAAGTCTTAGTTAACTAAAAATAGTTAATGTTTAACCAAGCATCTACTAACTTAGTCTTAAAGGTGCTGTAAGCGGAATGGTTCTTTTAGCTAACTTC
>NC_137235.1:3364325-3376825 GCF_949987685.1 Ammodytes marinus | reverse complement strand
AAAATACTAAAAAATCAAAAAAATTTGAAATTAATAAAAAGATATAAATACAATTTAATATATAAAAGACTGATCTGAACTCACCCCTCCCACGCATGAGTCCAGCACATCCACCCAGATGGAGTCGGGCACCAGCTCCTCCCGTCCGACCCAGGGGATCGTGTAGAACGCCACCACACGGAACGACGGCATCATCTCCGCGGTGATCGTCAGGCCGACGGTGGTCTCCAACTGACCAGTCACATCCAAGCGCTGGGCGTCAATGATTTTACCTTTATTTAAAACCTGAGGGAGTGTAGGGGAGAAAGCAGACAAGATTTTTTTAATATTTTTTATCTTTGAAGGCAAGCTTTAAGACCTACCTTTCTAGATTGATTTTTAAGTGAATTATATTTATCCAACTTCATTAATTAAATAATCAATTAATTAGTATTAGTATTTATTTATTGCTAGGGAAGAAAGCAGAAAAGAGTGTTCATATGTTTGAAGGCAAATTCACAACCTACTTTTTTAGATTGGCTTTGAAGTTAATTCTATTTATCTTAGTTTATGTTTTTATTTAACTTTATTTATTTAATTAATTATATTATTATTTATTTATTTACCTTTTAATTTGACTTGATTTTGATTAGGGAAGAAAGTTATCAGAGTTATTTTTTGTTTATGTCTAGTGTTGTGTGTGTCTGCATCTGTGTGTGTACGTGCCTGCGTCCCTGCCATGCATCTGTGTGTGTGTGCATGCGTCCCTGCCTTGGTCTGTGTGCGTGTTAATGCGTCTGTGCATGCTAGTCCCGTGTGTGTTTTTATGTGCATGTTTGTGTGTGTCTGCATCTGTGTGTGTATGTGCATGTTTGTGTGTGTCTCACCAGGTAAGTGACTTGCTTGATGAGGTCTCTGCGTGTCTTGTCTGCAGCGATGATGCTCAGCTTGAGTGACAGCCTCTCTCCCACAGACACAGTGTTGGTGCCTGAGCTGATGTGAAGGTAGTTCTGCTTCTCCCGGTTAAATGTGTTGTAGGGCTGCACAGTTATCTGTTGTTTGGCCTGCTGCTCTGGCCTCAGGTCCGCCTGTGTGGTTTCAGCCTGCAGGGGAAAGGAAGACGTGTTAATATACAGCCTAGGCTCTGTAAACATTTGGATTCCCCGGCACCGGACAAGAGGGTGTGAGTAGTAAAACTAGTGGTGGCTGATATTACATATAGGGTGCCCAACACATCTCTACCATTGTGTCCTTGAGCAAGACACTTAACCTCAAAACTGCTCCAGGGGCGCTGTATTATGGCTGAGCCTGTGCTCTGACCCCCTCCAAAGTGTGGTAACTTGAGAGGGGATATGCGAAAAAGACAAATTTCAACGTGCCTTGAGTAAATTGACGAATAAAGGAAACTTAAACTTAAAGACCTACTTCACCTGTGGAAATATGAAGGTGTATGGAACTCTGAGATCCTATGTAGTATACATGTGCAAACATTTTAGAAATCAGTTCATCCTAGCCTGAGAAAAGGCAGAAAGAGTGTTTTATGGTCTGACTGTCTAACCCTACATTTCGGGTGTAGTTATAGGATTAACAGGACAGCCAAGGGAAGACTGAAGAAAGACTGAGGGGAGAAAAACCTCATTCATTATATATTATAATAGCGATTTTATGATGATAGAATGCCGGTTCCGTATGGGTGAAGTATTCCTAAAGGGTAAAAAAGAGAATGCAGTCATACTAACAGTGATGGTGACAGGTTGTGGGGTGCTGGGCATGTTGATAGAGGCTCTAGTGGAGCCAGAGGAGACCATCAGGGCCGTGTCCAGGAGATTGACCTTCACCAGGACGTTACGGGCCGGGGAACCGTCATGCTGGCTCACCTGCAGCTGAAGGAGATGAGAAGATAGCTCTGTGATTTTACAAACTTTTTTTTAAAAATGTTCCAACTCAAATATGTACATATATTTCAGGATGCTGTGCATCCCTGGCAATAAATCTTTGGATCTGGAATAAACTGTTTAAGAAATATAGCTTTCGGAAAAAAAGTTGTCTAGTGGCACATCTTGCCCCCGGTGTGGTGTAAGTTGTGCCACAAGAGAAAATACCATGGGGTAAATTGTGCCAGTTGTAGTTGATAGATATAATAAGCCCATTAGCCCAATAGACTGTCCTTACTGTGAAGTCCAAAGGCAGGTCGGGCTTGAAGTACTTTGGAATGTCTTTGAAAGTTATGACATAAGGAGATTCTACGATCTTAATGCCGGTCTTTTCTGCTTCGACCAGATCACTGCCTGTGTGGGAGAGAACAAAAACAGGAAATAGTGAGAAATACACACAAACTTGAATCATTTCTTGAAGCTAGACACAAAGGCTTCCTCTGATATTATGGCGTCTTTGTACCATGTCACTAACTAGCATGTTTTTTTTGTTTTTTTTGCATTTTTTTGTGCATTTTTTTCACAGGCATGGTTCATGGCATATACTTTCAGGATATAGTAACATGTATATGGGTATCATGCAGGCAGATTCCAGTCATAATTTTTAAGTTTCTTTCTGGAAATTGCAGATTATTTCTATTTTATAATGACTATAAAATAAAGAGACATTTTTATTTATCTATTTAGAAAAAAATATTAATTTTTTACACTTTAATATAATGTAAAAATAGATATAGTTTTTATGAAATGTATTGTTGTTTGTATCAGTTATTGAACAGGAGACGTTCATGTTCGCCCAAGTTTTTGAATTACTTGATGTTTCATATGTTTGATGCAGAAAATATAGGACTTTTGCATTCAAAACATCTAAAACTACTTCTCCTAGTTTCAACTCAGTATTGGTGCCAATACTGAGCACAACAGTTGCAGCAACACAGGAGATTCCTAATTGTCATAACTAAGTTGAGTTTGTACAGGAGGACTAAAGGTCGTATTGATTTGATTGTTTGGATGAAACTATCGATCCGTCCGGGAAAGGAAATAAAATAAACTTTGGTCTGATTGCGACATTTTGAAAAGTTCATCGTTGCAAGACTCTGGTTCAAGGAATAGAGTAAACACAACAAACTGAGCTTTACAGATTTGGTTACACAGACTACACATCCTGGGAGTTTCCTATGTTCCGTCAGCACAAGAAAGATATTCATACATTTCTTTTCTGATGGACATGTTTTTCCATTATATTGCATTTGTATAAAAAAAATAAAAATACTAATAAAAATATTTAAAAAAAAAATATTATAATGATAATGATAAAAATTATAATAATAATAACACAAATTGATAATGATTTTTTAAAATATATAAATAAATAGAAAATAAATTAATAAAAATGAACAAATATTAATTATTAAAAATAAATGCGTGTTTTTTTCTTGTGTGTACAAAATTAAAATACATATATTTACCAGACTTGGTGAGCACAGAGGCCTTGACGTACACAGAGTTTCCCACCAAAGATCTGAAGTTGGGGTACGCTGTCTTCAGCTCCGCCATGCTCAGACTGACCACTCCTCCCGCCAGCTGCAACAATAACAAGAACACGGAAAAACCTTTAGCTTAATAAAGGAAACTTAAACTAAAAGACCTACTTCACCGGTGGGAATATGAAGGTGTATTGAACTCGGAGATCCTATGTAGTATAAATGTGCAAACATTTTAGAAATCGGTTCATCCTAGCCTGAGAAAGTGACCTACATCTGCCACCTGCTTGACTGACGGTAACCGAATCATCTCGTTGTTGATCTTCACTCCAAACACCACGTAGGCTGTGCCCTGCACCGGCTCCCCGTACAGGTAACTGAAAATACAAATAGATAACAGTAATGGGAACCCAACATTGAGCTATTTATTTTTCCCGAAAAAATTTGGTCCATAGCAGTATTATTTTGGGGTTAACTTTTCAAGGGGTTAGTGAATGAATATTGTCGAAAGTTGTATTATAAATTGCAGTGGCATATCAAGCATTTGTGTGTGTGTGTGGGTGTGTGTGTGTGTTGTGTGTGTGTGTGTGTGAGTGTGTGTGTGTGTGTGTGTGTGTGTGTGTGTGTGTGTGTGTGTGTGTTTTAAACGGACCTGGCGTGGATCTCTACTTCCAGTTCAGTGTCATCCAAATTGAGGAAGGATTTCCTTGGCACCAAAGTTACATTGAAGGCAGGAAGCACTAAATCACAACACGCCAAAAAATTTAAAAAAAATATAACTAACATGATAAATATATATAACGGCCTCTAACTCCCTTTAAACGTGTAGATACAGAGTAAAATAAATATAAAAATAAATAAATAAAATAAAATAAATGTGACAACTATCAAATCAAAAAACTAATTTTACAACAGATTTATTACATTATTGCAAATGTAAGTGTAATTTAACTTACCGTATTTCTTCACCTCAAAATTGGAGGTGAATGTGTTTTGCTCCCAGTGGTCAAACTTTGCAGTCAGCGTCCATATCCCCTCACTGACAGAGACATACAGTTATATCAGAGATTACACAAAAAAACGAGGATTTTTATTTGATATTAGGTGCTACATGTATAATCTAACAAGGTTGAGAGTCTGTGGCTGTGTTGGAAAAGCCCTACTAACGTCCTCCCTCCTACATACTCAACATGTAGTATATACTACATACTTAACGATCGATTGTGTATGCGAGGTTTGTTGGATCGTTTACACTGAAGTATACAGAAGCAATGAAGAGTTTAAAAAAAACTTCCATGCCGTTTGAAAAGATGCAATGCATTGTGGGGTGGTTGAGTAGGAAAAGTATCCTGTCGATCCATACACAAAATCTTCCCGGAAGTTAGTACTCATCCGGGCATTTCTCGGCTACACAAACTCGCAAACACAACCACAACATACTCAAATTGACATCAAAATGAGTATGAGTAGGACGTATAGGGCTTTTAGTATGAGTAGGACATTAGTAGGGCTTTTAGTACTAGTAGGACGTTAGTAGGGCTTTTAGTATGAGTAGGACGTTAGTAGGGCTTTTAGTATGAGTAGGACGTTAGTAGGGCTTTTAGTAAGAGTAGAACGTTAGTAGGGCTTTTAGTACGAGTAGGACGTTAGTAGGGCTTTTAGTATGAGTAGGACGTTAGTAGGGCTTTTAGTAAGAGTAGAACGTTAGTAGGGCTTTTAGTACGAGTAGGACGTTAGTAGGGCTTTTAGTATGAGTAGGACGTTAGTGTGGCTTTCCGAACACAGCCTGTTTGTAACCATTTAATTGCCGTATTCCAGATTTATCAATTCAGTAGTTTTTGCAACATTTCAATTTGATCTTACTTGACGATATCAGAGAGAGGAAAAGTCTCTCCATGTACGCCAGCCACAGCTCTGATACTTGGGACCTGTTTAACCACCACACCGTCTGGATTCTATAACACACACACACACACGCACACACACACACACGCACACACACACACACACACACACACACACACACACACACACACACAGGTCTGTGTCATGTCTTTTTTGTTGTTGTTTGTATGTTTTGTATGTTACAAACTAAAAAAAAATAATAGAAAAATAAAATTAATATAAGTATTTAGACAAAAAGAAGAAATCCCTTGAAGACAGACACACTGTAAGCAATTGCTATAAATTACATTGTTAACACCAATCTACTGTAATAATTAAAGTAATCATCTTTTCGTTTACCTGGATATCTATTGAGATGGAGCTTTCAAAGGCCTTAAAGGTCGGATTGGAAACGAACGCTCTGAACCGAACTGAGAGAGAGGGAAATGGACAGAAGAAAGACAGACAAATTACTCTATCTATCTATCTATCTATCTATCTATCTATCTATCTATCTATCTATCTATCTATCTATCTATCTATCTATCTATCTATCTATCTATCTATCTATCTATCTATCTATCTATCTATCCATCCATCCATCCATCCATCCATCCATCCATCCATCCATCCATCCATCCATCCATCCATCCATCATCCATCCATCCATCCATCCATCCATCCATCCATCCATCCATCCATCCATCCATCCATCCTTCCATCCATCCATCCATCCATCCATCCATCCATCCTTCCGTCCGTCCGTCCATCCATCCATCCATCTATCTATGCAGCGATGTCTCCCCAGCCCTCACCTGTGTCTCCGGGGTTGTATATGGGTTTGTCCGTCTGGATGAAGATGTATCCGGATTGGAAGGACACCATCACGACTCTCTCCTCCGTGTGCAGGCCTCCAAAGTCAACCTTCAGCTGCACAAACTTGTTCTTCTTCTCCTCGCGATTCAACAGAGCTGAGGGGAGCTGAGAATACATGAGAGACAGATATAGAAAACTTGTTAAAATATCAGGAAAATGAGGGGCATGGTGTAGTGGTTAGAGCGCCCCCCCAATAGAGCCTCAGTCCTCTTCACAGCAGACCCGGGTTAGAATCCAGCCCGGGGTCGTTCTCTGCATGCTATTCCCCTCTCTGCCCCATTTCATCTCTGTCTCTACAAACTGTCTAATAAAAGGCCTAAACATGTCCCAAAAAAATCTTGAAAAAAATCAGTAAAAGTTGCTAGTAGTAAATGGCCTTGGCAGTTATTGAATCATCAAATGCAATTGTATGGTAATTTTCAGATATATTAACTCATTGTACCTGCTGTATCATATTTGATACACATATTTACAACAAGATTTTAGTTTAAAGGTAGATGCAAAAGGTCTTAGAAACTCATGTATCAAATATTATAAAAGTGGTTTTACAGGGGTAAGACACATTACACACACACACACACACACACACACACACACACACACACCCATCTCCCCCTACACACACACACACACACTCTCTCTCTCTCTCTCCCTCTCTCTATCTGAACTATATCTTCATCATTACAGCCCTGGTGGTGAGTTATACCTGTATGGTCTTGAGGACTTGGAATGCATTGACAAAGTTGAGTGACACAGATTCCTGGAGGAGCATTGTGCTTCTACTGAAGTCCTGGATGGAGATAGAGACGGTGATGGCGGCCGACAGAACGTCTGTCTGGATGTAGATGTTCTCCTGACTGTCTGTCCGCAGCACGTCTGGGGCAATCAGGGTGAACCTGTTAGGAAAGACATGTGGTGGCAGATATTGCATATGATATATCTCTGGACTCAAATGTAGGAATGCTTATTAGATATATCATCATAACAACAGTTTCACCATGATTTTTTAGATTTTTTTAAAAAAATTTGTGAATAGTTGTTTTTTATTGCAAATACACAGAACAAAGCAAACATTGCGATAAACTAAAATGTATCTTTTAATTTTAATATAAAGGTGCAGTATGCAGTTTCAGAGGAGGGGGATTTGTTTACATATGAATAATGTGCAGTTAGTTTACAAAAAGTGTTTACTCTAGATCTTAAAATCTTAGTATTGGTTAATTCTATTCATAATGAATCAAATACAAATTATTTTGAGGCACCTGGAACCAAACATATGACTAGAATATGGTTGTAAACAAAACTGTGGGCCCTGCTGCTGTAAACAACAACAGTGAACCAGTAACTTTTGAATTACAGTATGTTGAAATTCCTTGCTCTGTAAAAAAAACTATTTAAAAAAAAAAAGTCAATGTTATCCTCAACTGTAGCTTTTGGGGAAAAACACCATGACAACATTAAAACTTCTTTCACTAATGAGATCACAACCTCAACTGCTATTACCACTGCTATTACTAATAAAAATAAAAACTATCTGGATCTGATATGTGGCTGGAATTGTTAAGAAAAACAACAATGCTTTACTGTGTTAAAATGTGTTGTGAAAGACAACAGGATCACTGCAAAGTTTGGGGTAGGGAAGAGAAAAAATTAAGATTTTCAGAAGATTTTGAAAAACTGTTGTATTATTATTGGTTTAGTGACCGTACCTTGGTGTAGCACTAACTAAATCCGTTGTGCTTAGGCCCCTGCAAACAAGACATTCTGTATTTTAATTTGAGTCATGACCCAGCAATGCAAACTATCAACAGAAACAACCACATGTATCATTCTAACATGGTATTATACACGGTACTGTGGTATTATTTAGCTTCAGAATGGTATTTATCATATATGAACATTACACAATAGAATAAATATAAATAATTAAGACGTGGTGTAGATTGTTGTCCATGAATTTTGTAATTCATGTTTTATTGTATAGTATTCAAAAACAAAAATCTTAATCGCTATTTTTTTACGGTTGATGTCACTACGGTAGTTACTTTTAAAATACTTTACTTACTCATGGAGATCCCAGTATCGGCCTATACCTGTAAATCTGGAGGAGCAGATTAAAAACTGATAACTTCAGTTGTCAGAAATTAAAAAGGTTGCAACTGTGTATATGATCTCTGTGCACACACACACACACACACACACACACACACACACACACACACACACACACACACACACACACACACACACACACATATACATATATAGGCCTACCTGCTGTCTCTCAAGGGAGCTCTGTAATGAACACGACTTTATTAGTATATAAAACTAAAACTTAAAAAAAAAAATAATAATCAAAAATATAAACTGTCCCCAGAGTCAGAAATGAAACATAAGAATACCTTCTCCTTGAGTCCCACTGCCCATTGTAGCAGCAGAAAAGCGTGAGAAATAAAATGCTGCGTAGCTTCCACCGAGCCATGTTGACTGACCGAACACAGCATTGGACTGTGGCCTCAGTGGAGACAGTCAACTCCTATCAGACCCCCCAAAACACACACACACACACACACACACCTCCGAAACCACGTAGGCCCCAAGCACATAATACATTGTCATCAACAGGAGGCGGGACCATGGTTTTCCGATCAATAACAGTGAGTAAAAAAATAATAATAAAAAAAAACAGATCAGGTGTGTATTATTATTTATTGCCTGTCATGTCATTTATTAGAAACTTTAATTTTTTTTTTTTTAGAAATGTACATAGTTATTCCATTCTTCACAGGTTTGGTACATGGCATAGATACTCCTTCTAAAATCCTCACGACGGCTGTGTAGTAAATGTCATTGGTAGCACATAGTATTAGTATCCATTCCCCCGGCCACATGTCAAAGTGTCCCTGAGCAAGACACTGAACCCTTAAAAATTGCTACCGAAAGTTAGCCTGCTATGAATGTGTGTGTGAATGGTAATGTGGGGATGGGAACAGGTCTCCCTTGAAAAAGAGTCTCCGGTCTGAATGGGATTTACTTGTATAAATAAAAAATGTTTTGCTTCTACTTATTTTCTTTATGGAACAATCCTCACAGTTACACATAGTAGGCAATGGCCGATTAATTTCTTAGCTAATAGTTTTATTGATCCACGCAGCGTATTGTGGATTGCAGAGGTCCATGAATGCAGCGGCCTTCCTACACACATAGTCCGGATCGCCAAGGAAAGAAATGACCCCGTAAATCATGTTTTCATACACCGCTCCTCCTCCAGAATCTCCCTGTGAAAGAGAGAGAGATTTTTTTTGTCATGTACAGCTCCGGAAAAAATGAAGAGACCAGTCTGGATTTTTCTTAAATCTTCATCTCTACATAACTTAATGAAAATGCTCTTAATGACAAGAAATGTATTGGAATTTGGTAGTAACGTTGTCAGAAGTCATCATCATCATCAACCTTTATTTAAACAGGCAAAAATTGCTAAGAAACAATGTCTTATTTAAGCAATGGCCTGGTAGGAGGTGAATGACCTCCTGGGGGGAAAGGGGAGAGGGAGTAAGTGTATATTATAAAACCAAAATGTTCATTCTACTCAAACATAAACCTATAAATAGTAAAACGAGAGACACTGTACATTTGGAGTGGTCTCTTAATTTTTTTCCAGAGCTGTATAATTGATACTTACTTAAAGGTGGAGTCAGTGATTCTGGAGAACGCTTGTTGTCAAAATCACTTTTGGTCAAAGTCAGTGAATATCTCCTCATGATCCGCTACCTGTCTGTACTCTGTGTGCGCTGAAATACAATCCAGTGTGTAATCCAATACATAGCCTAGGCTCTGTAAACGGGCATGCTGCTATAGCTATGGTGGGCTCCTTTGTCTACACACCAGTTTACAGTGCCTAGGCTGTGCATTAACAACTGATTTTTTTTTCAGCGCAAACACAGTATAGACAGTCAGCAGAACGTTAGGAGATATTCACTGATTTTGACAAAAAAAAAAAAGTTTTTGACATACAAGCGTTCTCCAGAATCACTGACTCCCCCTTTAGATTCAAAACACTATGGGCCAGTTTCACAGACATTGATTTAGCCTAGTCCTGGACTAAATGGAATTTTGAATGGCGATTGTCCATTGAAAGTACAATTCAGTCCAGAACAAGGCTTAATCCATGTCTGCGAAACTGGCCCTAACATTTACACTTCAACCCATTGATGTATCTCCTGTCTGTCGCGCAGCATCAGGCATCAATGGGTTAAAATAGAGAACACATTAGAGGCCTTCATGCCAACCCACATAGCAGATGTCCATCCCCGGTGTTTGGCCACAGAACCAGTGTTGATAGTTCTTAGCTTGGAAGGCAAGTGGGAAATCCATCTGCAAGGTCTCGGTGAGATCTGCACAGCCCACGACCTCAATGTCTGCACAGTGGAGATGAGCTGATACTCCAGAGGGGTATACTACGAAGCGAGATTAAGGGCTGAGCGAGGTCTGTTGAGTCTAAAGCGGTCTAAAGCCAGAGTTTTCAGTATCACGAAAGGTGGCTCTCTTTCTACCTGGCTAGATCACCGTGGTAACAGAGGCTGCACGGCTAACCTGCTCAGACCAGTTTTTGTTTCAGAGTTTGAGCTTAAATTCGGCTCTTATAGAGCGCTGCCCTTCAAGGAAACTACACATTTAGAAATCCCGCGGACCTGACAATATTGTCTGAGCGCTACATTCTCACTGAGGAAGCTGTTACATCTAAATTTATTGATCAGTAGGCTAAGTTAATGAACGAAACGAAGCCGTGACATTAGGCTTACAGCAGAGTGAACTGTAACATCGCGCTGGGGCTTTTTGCCACATGCATACAGTTATTGAACATGTAAAATAGCCCACACCTATACTGTATGCAGCGCCACTCTATGCTCTCCTCTCAAATGATTTTACCTGGCGATATACACACACTGGCTCTTAATAAAGCGTTCTATAAAATCACAGTTTGCAACATTATTTCACTGTGGGCTTTCTTTTCATAAGTAGCGATTACAGTTGGGACGTGACAGGTGACAGCTGTCACAGTTCGGACATCGTTGCAGACTCGCAGGTTAAGCTTCTCACAGTAGCCTAGATTCATATTTGTCCAGACTACAGGTTTTTTAATGTAGGCCTATTGGTATTTGTAAGATTCAAATAAAAGGCTAATAGTCTAAATCAAAATTGTATTCATTATGATGTGGCCCAAAACTAAATGATTTTCCATAGGCTATTCATTTTGAGACAGTGTCAGACTTAAATTACATTCTTAAGTGTGGGACTATAGGCGTAGTGCTATAAATATAGCAAAGTAGCCTATATATATATTAGGCTAAATGGTATAGTGTTTAAATCCGAGTTCAACGTTTCATTGTTTTATAATGTCACGTTACGCACTGCGAGAACGATCGGCAAGATAAATAAATAATTTCCATGCTGGCAGCATTCCACTCTCCTTAGCCTATTTGCAGTAATAGTTTTTTTCGGCTCTCTGTTTTCTGCTGTAATAATTCAGACTGACAAACTCTTCCTCTTGAATGAAGTTGGCGACACACTTTTGTTTTACTCAGCTGCTCACAATCAGTCCGTTTGTGTAAAGTTAGCGGCACAAGATCAGTCCAGTCTGTGCGGAAGCAGAGTCAAATGACGGCCAAACGCCCCCTCTCATGGGGACGCGCACAGAGCCTGAAGCTGAAACTCTCGTTCAACATAAGAGGTTGATAACTGCCTTCGTGATACCGGTTAGCTCTGAGCGAGGGTATGTGTTATGTTGAACCAGATCAAAAAAAGAGAGCCGGGCTCTGTTGAGTTTGCTTTGTAGTATACCCCTCAGGTTCTGGAGAAAAAAAAATTGTCATGTAAACAAAAAAAATAATAAAAAAAAATATATCGAAAATGAAATATTAAGTATTACACATTAAAAAATTAAAATATAAAATTTAAATTTAAAAATATAAATGTACAATTATATTTAGTAAATATAAAGAAAATAATCAATTAAATAAATGTTTCCTCATGAAAACTGCACAATTTTAGTATGACAAATAGAATGGCTTGCAGTAAAATAAGCAGAAAAACACAATAATGGGTCATCAAATGTATTATTATTATTATTATTATTATTATTATTATTATTATTATTATTATTATTATTATTATTATTTTTATTTTTTTATTTATTTATTTATTTATTTATTTATTTATTTATTTATTTATTTATTATAAAAGTAACCTCACTCCTTTCATCATTAGGGCCTCCAGTAGTGGCAGCGTAACCTGCGATCTCAACTCTGTAAACACCAAAAAGAACAAAGTGACGAGTCAAAAT
>NC_137235.1:3346825-3361825 GCF_949987685.1 Ammodytes marinus | reverse complement strand
ACACACACAGACTTATTAGAGACCGTGAACCTTTTTTTTCTTTTTTACTTTGGCACAACATTTTGACTTTTCAGTAACTAATTACAATTCTGTAATTTTGTTACAAGACGTTTCATTAACTTCACTAAATTACATTTCTGATTCAGTACAAACTATATTTTACATTAAACCATAATCAATATATTTTCTTTAATCACAAGACAAAACTTAACTTAGTGTAGGTCATACAATAATATTCTTTGTTTTGTGCATTTTAAGAATGAGTTTATCTTTATATATATATATTTTTTTTTTGTTTATATGTAACCTGGAGAGGTCACTCGATAAGCCCATTCGGGTTTCTGACCTCTCCAGCACATACTCTTTTAATCTTTACACGTGTTAATGTATTTGTTGAGTGTGTTGAGTGTGTGCAAATAAAAAAATAAATAAAATAAATAAATAAAATAATCTGTCTAAATATAATTTAATTAGCAAAGATCAAAGCCGTAAAGGCACAGAAAATTAATATTTGTGTAATCTGATTCGAAATATTAGACTGATACACACTAAAGATGCTTAAAATAATACAAATTATGAATCAAAACAGTGAAAACTGGGCTCCAGGTTTTGTCTTTGATTTTAAGCCTTTATTGAAAGATATAAGAGAGACAATTCATAATTTAAAATATAGCAATCATATTGTGCCAATAACACAGCTAGATACAACAATTATATATGTGTTAAAAAAAATCCCCTCACTAAAGAAATCACAATATCGTGAGATTTAAAGCAAAAAATGTATGCAATTTTTTTTTTGTAAATTACAATAAAACAAGATTAAAAAAAAAGTATAAAATCACATAATAGACCAGCCCCACCTTATGTGTCGGGGTGCAAAAAAAAGAAAAGAAAACAAAGTCCGGCCCGTGGTCGTTCTCTGCATGTCATTCCCCTCCCTGCCCCATTTCATCTCTGTCTCTCCAAACTGTCTAATAAAAAGCATAAAAATGCTGGAAAAGTATCTTAGTACAAATACAAATTAAGTAAATTAAGAAAAAAAGATATACATATACATTTGTTTTGGCAGCGATACAGCAAAATTAACAGATCCATATTGTTTGACTCTCAAATGAAGATTTTTGGGGTTCAGGTGTAGCAATATTATATACAGTTTTTTTTTCAAAATAAAGCTAAGAAAGTGGTTAACATAGTTGTGCCAGGACTTAAACATTTTGACATGAGGCAATGAGGCACATAAAAAATCAAGCAACTGAAATAATACCAAAATAAAATAAAAAATTCATAAAAATGCCGAAAAATTATCTCAAAAAAATATTTACACCAACAAACTCTAAGGGGGAAAAGTTTTTTTCATCAGCATTATTTTAGATTCATGGTTACAATATTTAAACCCGCTTTTACTTCATACTAAATTATTATGAGATGTTAATTTCTTTAGAACCACTTCCACGTATAATACATTTTCAAAATGTTATAATATTAAACAAAAAAAACTAAAAATAAAGTTAATAAAGTGGTTCACGTGGTTGAACCAGGACTAATAAATGTAAGGAGGCAATGAGAGGCAACAGATAAAAATCAAGCAACTGAAATAATAGAAAAATAAAATGGATTAAAATAGCAATATACGATAAAAAAAAACTGCACTATTTTTTGATGTGAGAATAACCTTCATCACTGCCTGACTGTCTGTCTCACGGACCACGGGTTAGAATCCAGCCCGTGGTCGTTTTCTGCATGTCAATCCCCTCTCTGTCCCATTTCATCTCTGTCTCTACAAACGGTCTAATAAAAAGCATAAAAAAATACCAATAATTATCTTAAAAAAATATGTACACCAACAAACTTGTAAAAAAAGGGGAAAACTTTTTTTCATCAGCGTTATCTTGATTTTTGGTTACAATAATTATACCTGATTTTATATATGCTAAATTATTAGTTTCTTTTGAACCACTTCCACGTTTTATTAATTTCCAAAATGTTATAAGAATAATAAACAAAAAAATAAAGTTAAGAAAGTGGTTTACGTGGTCTAACCAGGACTAAAACATTTAAAGGAGGCAATGAGAGGCAACACAAAAAAATCAAGCAACTGAAATAATTTAAAAAAAAATTGATTGATTAAAATACTCACTAATACATATAAAAAGAAAATAAATGTTAATATTTTTTGATGTGAGAATAACCTTCATCACTGCCTGACTGTCTGCCTCTCATTTTTAAGATGACATTTGAACATGTGCATATTAAAGGTATAGTTCAGTATTTTTGAAGTGTGGTTGTATAATGTATTTTTGCAGTTATTCTCTTACCTTATGGAGATGGTGATCAGTGCAGTCATTATAAGGAGTTTGGGGGAGACGTGGCTGTAGCAGAAGTCAGCATTTTACCGTTGCTGAGGGGGCCAGCAGAAAAAACGGCTGCACGAGTTGACACAGTAATACATGGCCGAACTATGCTTGAAAAAAAAAGTCAAAAAATAAACATCTGTCTGCCGATGATGTGCAGCCTATCAGTCCGCAAATCAGCAGTGAAAAAATCCTGAATTTTGTGAATAATTGTACGGATATTTAGTTTTTAGGTAATACAAGGCAAAAAAAACGTTTTACTTCTGGCCCCCTCTGCAACCGTACAAGGCTGACTTCTGCTACAGCCATGTCTCCCCAAAACTTTCTAAAATAGCTGCCCTGATCGCCATCTCCATAAGATAACACACTAACTATTATAGTACCTCATACAACCCCACTTCAACAATACTGAACGCTCCCTTTAAGCCTCTACTCAGTTGGTCTTATAGTTCACAATCGCCACAATGACACAGAGACCGCCCAGCAGAATACTGACCACTATGCATCTCGCTGTGTAGAAGGTGGAGTAAACCCCAAAGGGATCTCTGTACATCAGGAGAGTTTTGGCTGTTGACAGACACTGGTGGTCGTAAAAGTCCATAACTGCACACCAATACTCCCCTGTGTCCTCCAGTGAGACATTAAAGATAGTAACCGACTCGCGAGAGGTAATTATTCTGTTCTGATCAAACTCATCTTGATGAACGACTCTGCCTTGTGTTTGTTTCGACTTCATGAACCAATGGAATTCCTTATCTCCACTCAAATCTCCGACACATCTGATGGTGACATTTTCTCCTCCTGAGAAGAGCTCTACATCAGGGGGGCCAAATGTGGGGCACACAAACAGATTAAACCAATTCCTACTGTAATAGCTTTCACAGCGGTACTGACCTGAGTCACTTAATACTAACGATGAAAACACCAGTGACTCGTTCTGGAAAACTTCTGGTTCTTGGAAAGGGTTGGACAATTTAGTTCTCTTCCCCCAGCGTGGCTTGTCATCACCGAAGCCATCGCACTGCAACACGGCCGGTTCTCCCACCGAGCGGTAGATTGTCTCTGTTGGGACGAATACCTCTACAGGTTGACTGCTGACACACTGCTGTTGGTTCATCACAAGACAAGTGAAGTCCCCAGTGACTGGTGTCGTGATGTTGGACTGACGAAGACCTGATGCTTTTTTCACCACTTGAAATCCTCCTTTAACAATGTCCGTCCCCGATGTCGTACCGTCCTTAAAAACTCTCGTCCATAATGTCTCTACCCTATTGTCCACATCAAGATAGTATCCATCAAACATGAGCCACTGGATTTCCAGATCGTCAGCCGCTTCCCCACATGGCAGGTCCTCTGTGTCTCCACCTCCCAGTGGGACATATTTTTTCTCATCTATCCGACTACAGATAAAAATGCTGGTGTTTATCTCAAATGTCACATTGCCATCGGTCCAGCACTGCTCTTGGTACAGACCTGAGTCTGAATGGGTCAGATTGTCGATCCTGTAATAAGAAACCTTGTCTCTGATGGAAACTGTCAGTCGTTGTTTCAAGCCGTCCGGTAGTGTAGAGTTCTCGGACGAGGAGTCAGAGGTGTTCCATAGGACAAGCTTCTCCTCTCCAACAGACCTGGAGATCAGGCAGGAGGAGTCAAAGGGACTGAAGGTGTGATAGTCTCCTTTCTCTCTGATGAAGATTCGTTCTTCTGAGTGAATGTTGTTGATGAAAGCAAACAGCAGCAAGACGAGGTGTGCGACTGCAGCCATTCTGCTCCGATGTCTCAGTGTGACTGTCACTCAAACACTGACGCCAACAGCTCCGTGTCAACGCTCTTCATTAGCTTCTGAGGACCGCAGGTCTCTACGTCATGGAAAACTTTCAAGCACGAGGCTCCTTATCAAGTCATCGCATGTCCTTTACAGAGAATTTAAGATCAATAGATTAGACGAACATACCGTGAGGCAACTTCTCAAAAACATCCTGAGTTGTTATCTTGAGTTTACGAGAACAGGAAATATCGAAATATTGGAAATTATTGCTGCTGATGCAAATCTGTGTGTCGTGGCATTAGCAGGGGAAGTCCAGATTGAAGTGACAGATAAACTGACCGAGGGGGGAGGTGTAACTTATCATTTATTATTTGTATTATTTGTCTCTTTTTATATTTTCACCTCAAATTGTCTTACTTTACTTCAAATGTGGGTTGTTGTTTTTTTTCTTGTTCTCAATTTACACAGGGTACATCGAAATTTGCTCTTTGCGTATCCCCTCTGTAGTGACCACACTTCAGAGGGGGGTCAGAGCACAGGGTCAGCCATAGTACAGCGCCCCTGGAGCAGTTTGGGGTTCAATGTCTTGCTCAAGGACACAATCAGTTTTCCCTCCCTCCCTCCCTCCCTCCCTCCCTGTCTGTCTGTCTGTCTGTCTGTCTGTCTGTCTGTCTGTCTTGTGCATGATAGGCCCCTCATCCTTGTAAGACCCCCCCCCCCCCACACACACACACACACACACACAAAGATCAGGGGGCCTATAATGAGCCAGTCAATTTAATTTATTTATTTGAGAGGCCCCTGATCTTCGTAGGCCCTGGGGCTTCAGCCCAGGTAACCCCGTGCATTGAGGCGGCCTTGCTGGTGCCCCATGTCCCCCGTTACCTTCCGTCCTCTTGAAGGGAGCCGACATGTTGAGGATGTCCACGTGAAGGGGAAGCTGAGGGGATTCTTTGGTCTTTTGGAGCATCCTTTGAGTGAGGATGTGTGTCCAAATAGCACTTTTATGATATATTTGTGTTTAAAAAAAATCAACCTACCTCCCTCCCTCCCCGCTCCTTTAAGTACAATGTATATGCTATCTCTCTCTCTCTCTCTCTCTCTCTCTCTCTTTTTTTTATATGATGTATGTGTTTAAAAAAATTAACAAAAATAAAATCTGTCTCCCTCTACCTCCCTCCCCCTCTCTCCATCTCTCCCTCCCTCCCTCCCTCCCTCCCTCCCTCCCTCCCTCCCTCCCTCCCTCCCTCTCTGTCTCCCTCTACCTCCCTCCCTCCCTCTCTCTCTCTCTCTCCCTCCCTCCCTCTCTCTCTCCCTCTCTCTTCCCCCCCCCCCTCTAGGCTACGGTGCAAAAGACCAACCACATCATAATGACCTCTCTCTCTCCCTCCCTCCCTCTGTCTCTCTCCCCTCCCTCCCTCCCTCCCTCCCTCCCTCCCTCCCTCCCTCCCTCTCTCTCTCTCTGTCGCTCTCTCTCTCCCCCTCTCTCTCTCTCCTTCCCTCTCCCTGCCCCCCTCTAAGTTACGGTGTTTAAGACCAACCACATCATAATGACCATGGGCCCTCCCTCTCCCTCTCTCTCTCTCTCTCCCTCTACCCCCCCCTCCCCCCCCCACTCTCTAGGCTACGGTGTATAAGACCAACCATATCATAATGACCATGGGCTCTACCTCTCTCTCTCCCTCCCTCCCTTCCTCCCTCTCTCTCTCTCTCTCTCCCCCTCTCTCAACTTTACGTCAAAGTCAAATGTATTTCTATAGCACATTTAAAAACAACATCAGTTGACCAAAGTGCTGTACAAGATACAATACAAAACAACATATAAAATACATGAGGGAAAAAAGGGAGGGAGTGTCAAAGTCTCAACTTTTGTTAAAGGCCAATGCAAAAAGTGAGTGCTTTAAACTGTTCAACTTTACAGGGATCCAGGTTATATTCATTCACACACATACAGCTCTCCAAACAGTTAGGAGACCAGTCTGGAATTGATAGAATTGAATAATTTTGACCCTGGTAGGTTTTAGTTTTTTTGTGAAATAAATTTGTAAAATAATGTTATCATCCAAAATAAAAGCCAGTGTGTGTGCGTGTATGTATATATACAGCCCCGAAAAAAATTAAAGAGTCTAGTCTGGATTTTTCTTAAATCTTCATCTCTACATAACTTATTGAAAATGTTCTTTTTACTCAAACAAATGCCTATACAGAGTAAAAACAAGATAACATTTGGAGTGGTCTCTTTTTCACAGCAGTATATACATATATACAGTATATGTGTATTTGTGTTCCAGTTGCTGCGCGCGACCTTTGACCCAGACACGGGCCTGTTGAGCAGCCTCAGTAACCTGGAGACCAAACAGACCATCAAACTCTCCCAGAACTTCTACTGGTGAGACGCTCTGCCATCAACGCATGTTCAGGATATTATAAATTATATATATATATATATATATATTTTTTTTAAGATATTTTTTTGGCATTTTTATGCTTTATTGATAGTGTAGAGACAGAGGTGAAATGGGGCAGAGAGGGGAGTGACATGCAGAGAACGACCGCGGGCTGGAATCGAACCCGGGTCCGCTGCTGGCCGAGGCCCATGGGGGGGGGACGCCCTACCACCTGAGCTGAGGGCGCCCCCTTAAATTATAATTTTTGACTTTTTATTTTCTGCTTAACATTTGCCTATAGTTAAACAATGTCCTGTAAAACTTTTTTTTAAAGTTGAGTACGCCATGTTGGTTGTTTGTTTTTGTTTTGACTATTTCAGTTGTGTGTATGAAAAAAAAATACAAAATGTAATTATTTTTTTAATATTATAGATTATAATTCATTCTATATTTTTCTCTGCATGCCTTGTTGTCTTGGTGTGGTTTGTGCATATAACTTGTATATTATTGTCACACTATGAATATTTGTATTTATTTATGTATTTCTACCATGTATAAGCTCCTTGGTGTATCTGTCTGATTTCCAAGTCTGGCATGTGGTGTGTGTGTGTGTGTGTGTGTGTGTGTGTGTGACAGCCTGTAGCTCAGCAACCAATTGCCCTCTAGTGGTATAAATAAATGTTTTTTGAAACTAAAATATATACCTACCACACCATAATTTAGTCGAGACATGTTTAACTTAAATAGCATTACACTTTGCCAATTCATTACTTAAATTTAGAACAATTATTGTATCACAATTTCAGAAATTTTTGAATTTAATGTTAATTTGCCAATATGTAATTAATTATGCATGCAAACGTTTATATATCTTTAGAAATCTAGGTGTTGGATGAAGCCAGACTTAAAATCTTTATTTCATTTTGACAAAGATTTTACAGAACAGATGGGATTGATACAGCCCTTTTTTCATGTTATGAATAACAAAATACTATTTACAGACAATTAACGTATGAAAAAAACATACTTCTGTAATAACCTTTGAAAATAGTGCTAAGAATGACTATGGACATTTAGTTGATGTAAATGCTTTAGAAGTTGACATTTTTGGTTCAGAGAATTTAAAGAAAAAAAACTAATGTTGAGATAATGGCCGCCCTTTTATTCATACTAGTATGAAAGAATTTTATGGACGCAAAAATAGACAAACATCTCAAAATTGACTAGTGCTAGAAAAAAAGCACTGTTTTTGCCTGCCTAACCCTAAAAACAGACACAACCATACTGCTTCGATTTGAAGTTAAATGCTTGTTGGGATACGTTTAATTGTAGATCCTTAAAGCAGGATCAGCCTAAATAGTAAAACAATATATACATCTCCGGGGAAAATTAAGAGACCAGTCTGGATTCTTCTTTAAACTTCATCTCTACATTACTTAATGGAAATGCTCTTAATGACAAAAAAAATGTATTGGAATTTAGTAGAAATGTTGTCAGTAGTTCATATTATAAAACCAAAATGTTCGTTCTACTCAAACATATCCCTATAAATCGTCAAACGAGACACAGAAACATTTGGAGTGGTCTCTTAATTTTTTTCCAGAGCTGTATATGAAAATGAATTTGACCTAAAGAACAACAAATGAAAACATGTGGAGCGAGAGAGAGAACTTTATTTGACTGGAACAGCAGCCCAAAAAAAACAATAATTTTTTTTTACCTAAAACAAAAAAATCTGTAGCTCACGACTGAACACTGGATATGTTCTGTTCTGCTTATTTAGAGTCTCTAAGTTTTTTTTGTCCGAAATCCAAAAAATATTTAAGTTTCAGTTCATCGTTCTCAATTCATCCACGTTGTGCACTTGGTCGTTCAAACTCCAGGAAATAAAATGATTAAAAAAAAATGATAATAAAAATAAAAACTACATCAGGAGACAGAATTATTCCATCTTCTCTTCTTCGTTGGTCTTGTCCATGTTGTGGGAGTAGCAGCATTTGTCTCCATGGTTACACGTTCCCTGAAATACAAATACATAAATAATAACAACATGAGTAACAGTCTGATGTTGTTTACAGTAAAGCCTGTTACATACTCCGCAAGAACAAAGTTCTCGGTGACAGAGCTGCGAGATGAAAAAATGACGTCATTTTCTTCTCTCAGCTCTTGTTCAGCTGTTCTCGACACATCGCCCGGGCCGAACTTTCTTCTCGCAGCTTGTCCGAGAACTATTGTGTGATTGGTCAGTCTGAAGTCAATGAGGAAAAAATCAGCTGGTGCTACTATGGTAACAGCGTGTGACGTGTGCCGCGGTGAGGAGTTTCGGCACTTGAGTTCTTGTGAAGTATGAAATGTCCAGACCAGAAAGAACTTCTCGCAGCTCTGTCAGAGAGAACTTTGTTCTTTCTTCTCGCGGAGTATGTAACAGCCTTAAAGGTAAAGTTTGGCTGCGGCCCATGAAAGCACTCAGAAGACAAACCCTGCGTTCCAAATCACATACTTTTTATTTTTTCTATTATAAATCTGACTGTAAAAATAATCTCATTAGGATGCAGAAATATTGAACTGGGAGCATAACATTGTGGAACATATTTAGGATCCTACAAAAAAAAAATCTTAAATGTCCTCTTTTCAATTGGCTAGATACCTTGGTGCAGTTTGTAGGTGAACTGACACGCGCGCGCGCGCGCGCGCGCACACACACACACACACACACACACACACACACACACACACACACACACACACACACACACACACACACACACACACTACCTGTTTGAACTTCTTGCAGGGAAAGTCTTTGAGATGAGAGATCTGGTTCTTTCTCTTGTTTTGACATTTCTTCCTCTTGTCCTGAAGGTTGGTGTGGAGCCCACCACTAGAGAGAGAGGGGGGGGGGGGGGTTAGTCAATCAATCAATAACCTTTATTTACACTCGAATGACTCTGGGGTTTCAACCATTTACAGCGATCATACACAATAAAGACAATCACAAGGAGGATAACATAATTAACAGATAAAACAGAAATAAAAAAATGTATATATTTATTCATTTAAATAAAGTATATATATATATATAAAAAAAAGAGCAAGAATAAAATAAGATGAAATACTGAATAAGTCACATTTATTTATTGAGACACATGTATTCCTTTGACATTTTCTGGAGGATGTGACACGCAAAACAGAAGCATTTTCTTGATCAAAGTTTGAGACACATTTCCAGAAAGAGAACGAAGTCGCGAAATGATAGTCCCATTTTATTTTTATTTTTTTAAGATATTTTTTTGGCATTTTTTTTATGCTTTATTGATAGTGTAGAGACAGAGTTGAAATGGGGCAGAGAGGGGAGTGACATGCAGAGAACGACCGCGGGCTGGAATCGAACCCGGGTCCGCTGCTGGCCGAGGCCCATGGGGGCCCTACCAACTGAGCTAAGGGCGCCCCGATAGTCCCATTTTAACACAGTCAGAAATGGTGTTTTATCTTGGACCATCTTTAAAACTATGGCTGGTGTGTGTGTGTGTGTGTATAGGTGTGTGTGTGTGTGTGTAGGTGTGTCTGTGTGTGTGTGTCTCTTACCCAGCTTTGGCTCTGGCCTTTGGTCCCCAGAAAGCCTGTGGATTCTCCTGGAAGCGGGTCAGGTGACGTTTACGGGACTGAGGGTTGGCGTCCTCCCTCACTGTGAAACACGCCTCCAGGCTACACACACACACACACACACACACACACACACACACGTTAAGTTAAAACACTCTTAGCTCATTTTATTTTTGTCTTTTTAAATCCAATTTCTTTTCATTTGAAACAATTTGTCTGCCAACAAATTTTTGTAAGATTTATTTTCTGTCCCAGTAATGCACTTTGCATTGCATTGTGCTTTATAAGTTAACTTTTGCCTTCATAAGGTTACACACGTTACATGTAATCAAAATATTTTTCTCTCCACAGTTTCTACATTAAACTTTTATTACAATAGTAAAATGAACTATTAGAACTATAAACTGTTTTTTTTACTGATGATCAGGTAGGACTGTGTGTGTGTGTGTGTGTGTGTGTGTGTGTGTGTCTGTCTGTCTGTCTGTCTGTCTGTCTGTCTGTCTGTCTGTCTGTCTGTCTGTCTGTGTCTGTCTGTCTGTCTGTCTGTCTGTCTGTCTGTCTGTCTGTCTGTCTGTCTGTCTGTCTGTCTGTCTGTCTGTCTGTCTGTCTGTCTGTCTGTCTGTCTGTCTGTCTGTCTGTCTGTCTGTGTGTGTGTGTGTGTGTGTGTGTGTGTCTGTGTGTGTCTGTGTGTTCTGACCTGGGTTCAGTGGAGAGGATCTTGAAGGCGGGGCTTGTCTCAGAAAGCTTCTCTCTCTTCACTGGATTGGATTTCTCCTGCAGCCAACAACCAATCAGAGACGAGAGAAAGTAATGATGACGCATTCAGGAAGTAACTTTCAATGGATTCACATCAATTCATTTAATTCCCTGCGTTCCAAATCACATCCTCTTTCTTTTTACTACACTACATACTAAAGTACAGAAGAGTTTTAGTCTTTTTACTACACTACATACTAAAGTACAGAAGAGTTTTAGGGCCACAGACAGCAGAGAAAAAAAAATCAGTTAAGGAAGTTTTTTTTTCATTATGTCAAGAATAAAGACGAATGCTCCAAAATGCTATTGGAGTTAGTGGGGCATTTATGTATTTTCAGCATACTACAATTGACGTGCATTTATTGGGACATCCTAAGTCTTTTTCTGTCTGGCATACTAAATAGTAGTGGAAGTATGGGGGGTTGGAACGCAGGGATTTTTTCTCTTTTAATATAACAAGGACATCTAGGAATTCAAGAATAAAATATTTCTCTATTCGATCTGCAGCAGATACAAGTTAACTTAAAGGTGCAGTGTGTAATTTGACATCATCAAGTGGTACAATTCTAGATTGTGTCTGTTCAAAAATATACGCTGAAGCTTTAAATGTTCATAGTAGTATATTACTACACACTAGTCTGTTTACATGAACATCAAAGTTAATATATCAAGTTAGACTAAATGAAACTTTTTGGATTAAATAGCACATTTTATAAATTGTTTATTTTTTGGGGGGAAATGGTATAATCATTAATGTAACGCAGCCCAAATCATCAGTTGTTTCTCTTTAATAACACTAGGACATCTGGGAATTTTAGCACTTTTTTTCTTTCTACTTTCGGCAGCAGATACAAGACTGAGACTTTTAATTTTTTTAAATAATAAATACATTTTAATTTTTTTTTAAATATTTTTTGGGGTTGATTAGTAATGTTTATACTCTGGATTTTTATTTTTAAATAATTGTTGGAGCCATTTAGAGGTTTGTGTTGAATATTATTAAGTAAATAATTTTTACTTAATTTAGTTTATGGCTAAAATTATGAGTTTATGAATTATAAAGTGTAAGAAATATTAATCACATTCGTATTCATATGTATATTTATGCATTTTGTGAGGATGTGGTGATTAGTCCTTTGTGTCACCTGGGGAGGTAGGGGTGTCACGCTCTACCTGGAGCCTATTGGAGGCCCTCATATAGGGGAGGAGAATTGCTTTTGTTCAGGTTTGGAAGGCAGAGAGCCAACAGTTTTTTGACCACATTACTTCGCATTATTGGACGCATTATTGTACATTGAAGTACAATACTAAAATAACCCTGTTTTGGCCGCAAAAACAGTGACATTGTTTGGAGTTTTGTTTCGTTGTTTGACCTGTAAAGTCAACCGGAGTTATAGTTTAATAAATGAGTCAACACCAAGTTAAACTCTCTCTGTGCGTGCTTCCCAAGAAATGTGTGTCGGACTCTATCTCTGCCTCAGGAACAAATAAGGCGAACAGGGGGTTCGGCACTTCAATAATAAATAAGATAATATTATTTTAAATATTTTTTGGGGGTTGATTAGTGATGTTTACCCAGCAGCGCATGATGTCCCAGATGTCTTTGGGAGGAGCGTCTGTCTTGATGGCGTTTTTACAGGCGTGAGAGAGAGACACTCTGTGGCCAGCGGCAAGGAGAGCTGACCTAGAGAGAGGGAGGGACAGAGAGAGGGAGAGAAGGGGGGAGGGAAGGAGAGAGAGAGAGGGAGAGAGAGAGAGAGAGAGGGAGGGAGAGAGAGGGAGGGAGAGAGGGAGGGGGAGGGAGGGAAGGAGGGAGGGATGGAGGGAGAGAGGGAGGGAGAGAGAGAGAGGGAGGGAGAGAGAGAGAGGGAGGGAGAGAGGGAGAGAGAGAGGGGGAGAGAGAGAGGGAGAGAGAGAGGGGGGGAGGGAGAGAGAGAGAGGGAGAGAGAGAGAGGGAGGGAGAGAGACAGAGAGACAGACAGACAGACAGACAGACAGACAGACAGACAGACAGACAGACAGACAGACAGAGAGAAGGAGGGGGAGAGAGAGAGTGAGAGGGAGGGAGAGAGAGGGAGAGAGAGATGGATAGACAGAGAGAGAGAGAGATAGACAGAGGGGAAGAATTAGTTGATTTAGTGTCAACGTATGTAGGTTAGGAACATTTGACAATACATGCATTTTTTTGCATGCGTGGGTGTGTGTAAGAGTGTATGAGTGCATGCGTCAGTGAGTGTGTGTGAGTGAGTGAGTGAGTGAGTGAATGCATGCGTCAGTGAGTGTGTGTGAGTGAGTGAGTGAGTGAGTGAGTGAGTGCATGCGTCAGTGAGTGTGTGAGTGAGTGAGTGAGTGAGTGAGTGAGTGCATGCGTCAGTGAGTGTGTGTGAGTGAGTGAGTGAGTGCATGCGTCAGTGAGTGTGTGTGAGTGAGTGAGTGAGTGCATGCGTCAGTGAGTGTGTGTGTGTGAGTGAGTGAGTGAGTGAGTGCATGGGTCAGTGAGTGTGTGAGTGAGTGAGTGCATGCGTGAGTGAGTGAATAATTGAGTGTGTGTGTGAGTGAGTGTGTGAGTGAGTGAGTGTGTGTGCGTGTGCGTGCGTAATTGAGTGAGTGAGTAATTGAGTGTGTGTGTGTGTGTGTGTGTGTGTGTACGTACCTGAACTGTAGCAGTGGTGGCGTGCTGCAGTGTATGGTGCTGCTCAGAGCGTCCACAGTGTAATACAGAGGAACATCCTCCAACTCCTGAAACCACATCAGACCAAATGATGAGCAAGAAATAATAACCAAAGCCTTCATTTTTTGTTCATTCTAGCGCCCCCCCTTTGGACAAAAGCGGTAGTGTTTTTACTACGCCAGCTGTTGTTCCTGGGTGAGCGTATACCCCATGACAAAGGCATTAAGAAAAACTATCTAAAAATTGCATTCTTTGCACTGATGTAACATGCTATTTATGATCATCAGAGGAAAAAAATAGAAATATTTAAAGGTCACTTCGTAGCTACTTTAAGTGGCTATGAGGAACGCACATTTAACAGAGCTAACCGCACCCACCACATGACGATAATAATAAAAACATAACGCCATGGAGAGAATATTACAGAAGAGAAGTGAGTGAGTGAATACCTCTGTGACCATACTGAGTGAGTGAGTGAGTGAGTGAGTGAGTGAGTGAGTGAGTGAGTGAGTGAGTGAGTGAGTGAGTGAGTGAGTGAGTGAGTGAGTGAGTGAGTGAGTGAGTGAGTGAGTGAGTGAGTGAGTGAGTGAGTGAGTGAGTGAGTGACAGACAGACAGACAGAGAGAGAGAGAGAAGGAGGTAGAGAGAGAGTGTGTGTGTGTGTGTATGAGTGAATACCTCTGTGACCATACTGAGCATTCCCTCGATGCGTTTGGCCGTCCCATAGCGAGACGTGTTCCCAGACACAGCAGACACAACCTTCTGGACGAAGGCCAAGTCATGGATCGGCTCAGCCCACATGGGACCTCCCAGCTAGAGAGAGAGAGAGACAGACAGACAGACAGACAGACAGACAGACAGACAGACAGACAGACAGACAGACAGACAGACAGACAGACAGACAGACAGACAGACAGACAGACACATAGACAGACAGACAGACAGACAGACAGACAGACAGACAGACAGACAGAAAGAAAGAAAGAAAGAAAGAAAGAAAGAAAGAAAGAAAGAAAGAAAGAAAGAAAGAAAGAAAGAAAGAAAGAAAGAAAGAGACAGACATACACACACATAGACAGAGAGAGACAGACACACACAGACGGACGGACAGACAGGTAGAGAGACACACACACAGACAGAGACAGACACACACAGAAAGAGACAGACAGACACACGCACACACACCGTATGAATAAGATTGGTTGACAAGGGAAGCCGGTGCCGATGGGTCATAGATTGCAGTGTGAAAAAGTAACACAAGAAAAGTTACATATTGTTTCTTTAAACAAGGGCATCCGGAGTGAAAATAAAAAACAAGTAAATGCTGTGAATAAAGTAAATACAGACTCCAGCTAAATAAAACCATGACAATAAGCAATTTGAATGGCTGTGGCGAAGTGTGTAGGGCGGTCGACCCTCAACTACAGGGTCGGTGGTTCGATCCCCCGTCCCCAAATGTCCAAG
>NC_137235.1:3341825-3344325 GCF_949987685.1 Ammodytes marinus | reverse complement strand
TGTGAAGTTTAAAGAAAACCTTACAAATCTACCATCATCCTCATAAATCAATTATTTTTTCAAGAAACCTGGAACCAAACGTAAGACTAGACTATGTTTGTAAACCAAACTGTGGGCCCTGCTGCTGTAAACAACAACAACAGTGAAACAGTAACTTTTCAGGAAGCTTTCTAACTTCAAACAGTGTTCCAGGGATCACATTTTTCCTGTGAGGAGAGCTTGTTTATTCAGTTAGGAGGAATATACCTTAGAAAATGTATCACTTCTCTGACACACCCAAAGTTACACAGTGCACCTTTAAAACTATCTTGAAACCAAACCCTGTTGTTGATGCTACTGTAGTTGGCATTTTTCCATCTTTATCCATTCAGTATATTGTGATGACACGCATAGTAAAATGTAGGGTTAGACAGTGAGACCATAAAACACTCTTTCTGCCTTTTCTCAGGCTAGGATGAACCGATTTCTAAAAATTGTTGCACATTTATACTACTTAGGATCTCAGAGTTCAATACACCTTCATATCCGATCATTCCACCGATGAAGTAGGCCTTTAAGTGTATTAGTAGGTATATTAACAAACGCTGTGTATAATGTTGTCATTGTTAGTGTCACCAATAGGACTGTTTACATTGGGCTTGTCCCCCGTGGCATCAGAACTGGATTAAGTTACTGTGCGTATGTACACTCAACCTCTACTCCAGTTACATTTACAGTGTTGAACTAGTGAACACACAGGCTGGCTTTAACTGTGGGGCGACTGTGGCTCAGGTGGTAGAGCGGGTCGGCCGATGATCAAAGGGTTGGAGGTTCGATCCCCGCCCTGCCACCTGTGTCATAGTTGTTGTGTCCTTGGGCAAGACACTTCACCCACCTTGCCTTGTGTGAATGTCGATAGTTAGCCTGCTATTGGTGGATGAATGTGTGAGTGAATGGTAACGCGGGAAAGGAAAACAGGTCTCCCTTGCAAAAGAGTCTTCGCACTCAATGGGATTTACCTGTATAAATAAAGGTTAAAAAAACTGGGAGATAGCAAAATGTTTGGAGGATCCTTCCTCATCGGTCTATTCTTGTTTAAAAAGAAAATCCTATTGAGAACCAAAACATGCACAGACAATAAAAACAAATCCAAATAAAAACACACACACACACACAGCCAACTTGTAGCCTCAGGCCTAAATGTGTTTCTTTCAGACACACACACTGTGCACTCATTCACCGAGGATTAAGACGCTATAAAACAAACGTGACAACATGTCTGTGCATGTGGTCTTCATGCATTGTGTTTGTGAGTGAGTATAGTGAGAGAGAGAGGGGGGGAGGGAGGGAGAGAGGGAGGGAGGGAGAGAGAGAGAGAGAGAGAGAGGAGTTCTCACCATCTCATGACAGTATTTGGCTTTGATGGAGACTGATCCGTATTTGCTGAAGCAGGTCTCTCCACTGTTTTCCTGCCATCACCGCCATGTCTGTACACGTTACACACAACAGACCTGTGTGTGTGTGTGTGTGTGTGTGTGTGTGTGTGTGTGTGTGTGTGTGTGTGTGTGTGTGTGTGTGGAGAGAGAGACAGAAGGAGAGAGAACAAAATAAAATAAATGTAAAAAAAAAAATGGGCATTTAGTTTAACTGTCTGGTTGCCCCACACGGGAGGAGATAGTCAAACCAGGCCAGTCCCCCCCCGCACACACCACACACACACACACACACACACACACACACACACGCGCACACACACACACACACACAGTAATAACTATTCAATGTCATGTCCTATAAAGCAAAAACCCATCTTCACTCTGAAATGGGATAAAAACCAAACAAACAAACATCTGACCTACATTCTCATTCAACTGGGAAGATTATTATATTGTGCCAATTTTATAAAAAATAAAGCGCAGTTCATTTTATCCACTGTGTGAAAACAAATAGGACACATTTTAACAAAGGCCCGGATAACGTTTCCATAACACACACACACACACACACACACACACACACCTTAAAATAATCATAAATAGATACAAATCTGTTGCATCATGTACTGTACACCATCTGGCATTTTTTTTTTTAATTTCTTTTTACCAGATTGAATAATAATTCCGTCATTAAGCCCAGATGGTACACTAAACGCACTTGTCCTTATATAGCGCTTTTCTAGTTGTATTTGACCACTCAAAGCGCTTCACACTCTCAGTCGCATTCACCCCATTCACACACACACACACTCGCACGCACACACACACACACAAACACACACACACACACTCGCGCACTGATGGCAAAGGCTGCTGTCCATCAGAATTTTTAATTTTTATTTGAGAAGTATTGTTATTTATTGGAGACACTGGTTGTTCGCAGCGCACTATTTTCTTGCCGAAAAATACCCAAAGGCTGCAACTGGAGTTAATGCATAGATGAAATAATTATAAAATGTTATTATTATTATTATTATATGATTAAATAACAGACAGTGTGCGGTAAAATGAGACTGTTTCAGAAA
>NC_137235.1:3318711-3341625 GCF_949987685.1 Ammodytes marinus | reverse complement strand
ACATGCATGAAATAACAGAAGGGCTAGGACAGAGAATTATCTAAATTTTTATTTATTTAACCTTTATTTATACTCGAAAGTATGTGAAACATTTTTATAAGAGAAATATACAGATGCAAATACATATATTTTCTGCATGTTTTTAGGGCAAAAATGTATACAGGTACATATGAACAAATCCTTCCCCTGACATTGTGCATAGTAACATTACCTAGCGTCACTGCAGCTGGTCTTTATGTGTGCGTATATAGCTCCGGAAAAAAATTAAGAGACCAGTCTGGATTTTTCTCAAATCTTCAACTCTACATTACTTATTAAAAATGCTCTTTAATGACAAAAAAAATATTTGGGGGATTTGGTAGAAATGTTGTCAGTAGTTTATAGTATAAAACCAAAATGTTCATTCTCCTCAAACATATGCCTATAAACAGTAAAACAAGAGACACTGAACATTTGGAGTGGTCTCTTAATTTTTCCCAGAGCTGTAGTTACAGTTACCTAGCTTCCCTGCAACAATCACACACATACACAATTAGACACCCACCCACCCATACACACACAATTAGACACCCAACCACCCATACACACAGACCTACACTCACACACACTCTTACCTAGCATCCCTGCAGCAATCACACACACACACCTACACACTCACCCCCTCTTACCTAGCGTCCCTGCAGCTAGCTTGTAGCAGGTGTGTGACTCCGTTGTATTGGGCGTTCCTTGCGATGAGCGCAGCAGCTTTGGTGGAGAAGTCGTTAGCGGTGACACTCTTCAGTCCCGGGACCTCTAGAGCGAAACGCACCGAACGCAAACCGGACGCAGCCAGGCCCTCCAGCACACGCAGACCAACCTGGGATGAGACACACACACACACACACACACACACACACACACACACACACACACACACACACACACACACACACACACACACACACACACACACACACACACACACACACACACACACACACACACACACACACACACACACACACACACACACACGGAAATTAATTGAATTGGTCATTATTCGATTTGAAAAATAAGCCCTTTTATATATACTATCTATGCCTTAAACACACACACAGACACACAGAGCATGTTGGATTGAGACAGGTAAATTCATTTAAAATATATATTTTTTTCTTTTTTTTAAAAAGGAACACAAACACACAAACTAAAAAGGGAACACACAAACAAAAGACAAAATAAAATATACAACTAACATGGCGTGCACTCTACTTAACAGGTTTTCTAAGGACATTGTTTGACCTAAAGGTAAATTGGAAAATTAAGGATTTTTTTTTTAAATAACAAAATTGATGATCATGAATGACACGTAACAGCAAACGAGACCATCAGTGCAAAGAATGCTGTTTTTATATAGTTTTTCTTAATGCCTTTGTCATGGGGTATATGCTCACCCAGGAACAACAGCTGGCGTAGTAAAAACACTACCGCTTTTGTCCTAAAAGGAGGTGCAAGAATTAACACACACTGAAAGTTCCTCGGAGCACCTTTTAAGTATCAGTTTCACGATAACTTTTTAACTAGAATATAGTGAATTGATGATACCTCCGTCCAAAGAAAGCAAGAAGAATAACCAACACTACACACACACACACACACACACACACACACACACACACACACACACACACACACACACACACACACACACACACACACACACACACACACACACACACACACACACACACACACACACACACACACACACACACACACACACACACACACACACACACACACACACACACACACACACTAGCTTAGTCATTATAATTAGGATACAACTCTCTACTGACATTTAATGACTTCATTCCAACATAATAATAAAGAAAGGTATCCACTGACTTCCCTGAGCCTCTCGGGGCCGATGGAGCGTGAAATGACCGAGAGACATTAACATAAGTCATCTGATGGAGGGAGGCTCTTATCCACACTGCATTAAGAAGGTGTGTGAAGGTGTGTGTGTGTGTGTGTGTGTGTGTGTGTGTGTGTGTGTGTGTGTGTGTGCGTTGAGTGTATATATATTTGTTTTATTTTGATTATTTTTCCTGGTATTTTTAAGCTTTATTAGACAGTACAGAGTTGAAATGGGGAGACAGAGACAGAGAGAGAGAGAGAGAGAGAGAGACAGAGAGAGAGAGAGAGAGAGAGAGACAGAGAGAGAGGGGGGGGGGGGGGGGGGTGACCTGCAGTAAAGGTCCACGGGTCAGATTTGAACCCGCGACCACTGCAACGAGGGCCGGAGCCGATATGGTACACGCTCTATCCACTACGCCACCAGAGCGCTCCAAAGTGAGTGTATATTTTTAAACCCTGGTAGTTAGAAGCCAGAGCTCTGAGCTACACAACATCATATTTGTCCTGGTTGGATTTACATTGTCTAGGTTTCAGTTTTGTTCACTGTTTGAAGACCTTCTTCACCGGTGGGAATATGAAGGTGTATCGAACTCTGAGATCCTATGTATATAAATGTGCAAACATTTTAGATATCGGTTCATCATAGCCTGAGAAAAGGCAGAAAGAGAGTTTTATGGTCTCACTGTCTAAACCTACATTTTACCGTGTGTGACACAATCTGCTTAAAGGAATACTTCACCCATACGGAACCAGCGTTCTATCATTATAAAATCTCTATTATAATATAATGAATGAGGTTTTTCTTCCCTCAGTCTTCCCTTGGCCCAGCTGTCCTGTTATTCCTGACCCTTACTGTGATATCACAGTAAGGAAACTGTAGGGTTAAGACAGTGAGACCATAAAACACTCTTTCTGCCTTTTCTCAGGCTAAGATGATCCGATTTCATTTTTTTTTTTTGCACATTTATACTAAATAGGATCTCAGAGTTCAATATACCTTCATATTCCCACCGGTGAAGTAGGCCTTTAATCACATTAACAGTATAAAAGCAAACCCCACATACCTCACACTTCTCCCCCGCTGTGGCCGTCTCTGTCAGCTCCTCTGCTCCATTTTTCTTCTCCTCCGTCTGTGAAGTAAACTTTTTATTTAATCATGACAAATTGATGAGCATTTCAAAATGTATCTTCACTGCACTCATATTTAATAAATCTAAGGGAAACTCATGTCTGTGGTGCAAAATAAAAAGGAGCAGTGTGTAACTTTGTGTGTGTCAGAGAAGTGAAACATTTTCTCAAGTTATATTCTCATAACTGAATAAATAAAACTTTCCTCACAGGAATAAATGTGATCCCTGGAACACTGTTTGAAGTTAGAAAAGCTACCTGAAAAGTTACTGTTTCACTGTTGTTGTTGTTTACAGCAGCAGGGCCCACAGTTTGGTTTACAAACATATTCTAGTCCGTCTAATTTTTTTTTATTATTAAAAAAAATCCCCCTCCTCTGAAACTGCATAGTGCACCTTTTAAAAGGCCTTTAGATAGATAGACAGACAGACAGACAGACAGACAGACAGACAGACAGACAGACAGACAGGCTTTACCTCCGTGGGAGCGTCTGTCTCGTTGTTTTCCTCCGATAGAGAGACGACCACTCTCTCTCTCTCTCCGGGCACCAGCACCTTCACCCCGCGCTCAGCCAGGCGCTCCCTCGAGAACTCTGTGAGCACCGCACATCTGCAGAGGACAACATTCATTTATATTATTTATGAATTTATTTATTTATCTATCTATCTATCTATCTATCTATCTATCTATCTATCTATCTATCTATCTATCTATCTATCTATCTATCTATCTATCCTCAACAAAAATATAAATGCGTGTACAGGTGTGCCTTAGACTGTCCACAATAAAAGGCCGCTCTCGGGTTGTAAAACACTTCTGTCTGTCTGTCAGTCTGTCTGTCTGTCTGTCTGTCTGTCTGTCTGTCTGTCTGTCTGTCTGTCTGTTTGGTGTGTGTGTGTGTGTTTGTGTTTGGTGTGTGAGTGACTATGTCTGTCTGTCTGTCTGTCTGTCTGTCTGTCTGTCTGTCTGTCTGTCTGTTTGGTGTGTGTGTGTGTCTGTCTGTCTGTCTGTCTGTTTGGTGTGTGTGTGTGTTTGTGTTTGGTGTGTGAGTGACTATGTCTGTCCGTCCGTCTGTATTCTTACGTCAGGTCTCTGTTGAACTCCTGCACCGGGTTGTAAAACACTTCGTTGGCGCTCGGGAACAAGATGGAAGCCTTGCCCTCCTTGACAACCGTCTCCCCGGGCAACAGTCCATCGAGTGGCGTCTTCTTGTCATCTCCACTCTCTGCTGATGGTTTGATGCTGGTGGTCACAGAGGGGTCCTGAGGGGAAGGTTTTGGGCTTTCCATGGGTGAGGCTCCCTTATAGGTAGCAGGGACAGTGCCTGGTAGAAAAAACAATTAAAAAAAACATATGAATAGTTTATTAAGTTTTGGTTGGAAAAATGTAAATGTTATAAAAAGTAGACGGACAGACAGACAGACAGAGAGACAGATAGACAGACAGACAGACAGACAGACAGACAGACAGACAGACAGACAGACAGATAGATAGATAGATAGATAGATAGATAGATAGATAGATAGATAGATAGATAGATAGATAGATAGATAGATAGATAGATAGATAGATAGATAGATAGATAGATAGATAGATAGATAGATAGATAGATAGATAGATAGATAGATAGATAGATAGATAGATAGATAGATAGATAGATAGATAGATAAATAGATAGATAGATAGATAGATAGATAGATAGATAGATAGATAGATAGATAGACAGATGGATCCCTTACAGGTAGCAGTAGTGGAGAGACGTCTGGTAGAGCGGGCAGAGGGATGATAGACAGACAGACAGACATATAGATAGATAGATAGATAGATAGATAGACAGACAGACAGACAGACAGACAGACAGACAGACAGACAGACAGACAGACAGACAGACAGACAGATCCCTTACAGGTAGCAGTAGTGGAGAGACGTCTGGTAGAGCGGGCAGGGGGAGGGGGCCGGTGATGGGAGAAGATGAGGGGGAAAAGCCGAACCGTCCGCACCAGCATAAAGACACAGAGTCTGGTAGAAAGATAGAGAAACACATTAGATAGATAGACAGATAGACAGATAGATAGATAGATAGATAGATAGATAGATAGATAGATAGATAGATAGATAGATAGATAGATAGATAGCATAAAGAGACAGAGTCTGGTAGAAAGACACAGAAACACATAATGAATAATGTAAAAAGTTTTGAGAAAAATGTGTAACTTTTTGCCAGTGGTGTGCAGATCATGTATAGAGCCCACACTTTATTTCTAAAGCTAACAACAGCACTATGGGTGAATCCCAATTTCACCCCACCCCTTATAGAGACGGGGTGAAAATGAGTACTATGTAATTTTTTTCACGTACACAACACGTAAACATGGCTGACAAGGACGAATGGTTGGAATTAAGTAACTAAGCAATCTATCCATCTGTCTTAACAGTCCAACGCCCTTAGATATTCCCTCTACGAGGACAACAGCGGAGACAACTTAATAAACTTTAATAAAAACCTTGAACAACTAATAATTATACCCTAACCCTTTACGACCGAAATATCAATGAAAGAAGTAACCCATTCCTACTGATAGTAAATGTAGCAGTTGGGTCAACGAATTGTGCATGTTACAAGCCTTTAAGTACTTTTTATCAACACTGTTGCATCCCAGAATAACGGTTTGATACTTTGGCTAACAGAAATCCACATACGCATTAGAAGAAGGCAGTAAAATAATGCATTGATAATGTTTATACACACTAGCACAGTTATTAGCCACTTTTGCTACCTAAGCTAAGCACTATAAACAGTGTTACCTGAGTCAGCCCCCACGAGCCGGACACTATATTCCTTATTTCTCGCGTTGGGGGTTGTAATAAAAAGCGACACAGATGCTGTCTCGTCTTTTTAAGGCTCCTGCTTTGAGTGTGAGTAGCTCTACAGTCAACTCTCACGTTAGCACATGGATGCAGACATGTTGCTTTTGAAATCTACGGAAGCCTACACGGGCAAAAGTCAAAGTTGGGGAAAAAAAAGCGATCGCGCTATTCTCATACGCCCCCTCAAGGGATAACGGCGTAATATAAGGACAATTGAGGTCGATCTGTCAACCGCTACATATGCACTCAGGCTGGCCCACTTTACGGTAAATACAGCCCTGGAAATAATTAAGAGACCAGTCTGGATTTTCCTTAAAACTTCATCTCTACATTACTTAGCCTATTGAAAATGCTCTAAATGACAAAACCTGTATTGGAATTTGGTAGAAATGTTGTCAGTAGTTTATATTATGAAACCAAAATGTTCATTCTACTCAAACATATGCCTATAAATAGTAAAACGAGAGACACTGAACATTTGGAGTGGTCTCTTATTTTTTTCCCAGAGCTGTGTGTGTGTGCGTGAGTGAGTGAGTGAGTGAGTGAATGTGTGAGTGAGTGTGTGTGTGTGTGTGTGTGTGTGTGTGTGTGTGTGTGTGTGTGTGTGTGTGTGTGTGTGTGTGTGTGTGTGTGTGAGTGAGTGTGAGTGAGTGAGTGAGTGAGAGAGAGAGAGAGAGAGAGAGAGAGAGAGAGGCTGGAAAACACATCAGTGAGTTTCCATGAATAATCTAATTTAATCTGTGCGCTAAATGCGTTGATGCATTCTGCCGAAAAGGCCAAGCGTAGGTCAATGACGTAGGCTATAGAAAACCCAGAGACCTAGGCTATATGATGATGTGTGTGTGTGTGTGTGTGTGTGTGTGTGTGTGTGTGTGTGTGTGTGTGTGTGTGTCACATTTTATTGTACACTATTGGCTTGTGCATTATATTGATCCTCCTCCTACAAACCATTTGGAGAAAGTGAATGCTGTTAGTTTTGTTGGGAGACGGGCGAAGTGAAAATCAGACGAGTTTCTACTTACTGTATATGAGCCCGCACATCTGTATGGGGGCGCTGTGGCAATGACTAGCGAGCGAGCGACGCGCTATACATCTGACACACACAGGAGAATTATAGAGTTAATAGAATTTGGCATGACAGGAGAGCGAGAGAGAGAGCGAGAGAGAGAGAGAGAGAGAGAGAGAGAGAGAGAGAGAGAGAAAGAGAGAAGGCGCATACAGTCAGTGCCAGTGTCTGAATGCAGTCTCATCCTGTTTAGTATTCACAGTGTGCATCGCCCTTATTGAGGCCCTGTTGGGCTCACCTGCCGGGAGTCTAGACTCTACACGCACGAGCACAAAGCGTTATAGGCGGTTAGTCAGTTACTAGGCAGCGGGATCGAACCCACCTTTGCACGCGGCACGAGGCAAGGTTTTGGTTTTTATGGGAAAAAAAAGTCGCTATCAAGAGACAGAGTGAAACCCCTAAGGACAAGACAGTGTGGTGAGTGGATAGGGAAGGGGCTGTGTGTGTGTGTGTGTGTGTGTGTGTGTGTGTGTGTGTGAGAGAGAGAGCGAGAGAGAGTGTGTGTGTCTGTGTGTGTGTGTGTGTGTGTGTGTGTGTGTGTGTGTGTGTGTGTGTGTGTGTGTGTGTGTGTGTGTGTGTGTGTGTGTGTGTGTGGGTGGGGCTCTCAGACAGTTGGGTCGGCTGGGGACGCTGCCCATAGCCTTTATAATGTCTATGACGCTGCCTGTCTACCTGCCTGCAGCCGCGCGTGCACGGGGCGATGTAATCTCATTACTTCTGAATTATCTGTTTGGTTACTTTACTCGTTATAGCTGAAGAAAAATAACAAATGTTTGGCAAGACGCAAAAAAAAAATTAAGTAAGTAAAAAATAAAATAAAAATAATAAATAAAATAATAATATAACAGGCTAATATACATACATTAAAATAATTAAAAGATAATTGAAAAAATAACAAATTTAAAATCATTTTGTTATTTTATTGTTGTTTTGACTGGATTTACAGTAAATAAATCAATTATATAGACTCAAATAATAAAATTAAAATAATAATAATAATAATAATAATAATAATAATAATAATAATAATAATAATAATAATAATAATAACAATAATAATAACAATAATAATAACAATAATAATAATAATAATATAGACGAATAGAAAATGTTATGGAAAAAATAATTTGACTAGATCGCAATAAATAACCTAATGAAAAATAAACATTTTGAAATAAAATCTAAATAAATCATTATAAAAACTTAAAAAATAATAACCGACAACTATTTACTGTCGCTATAGCTACCGTTACCAAAATCACTGTTTTGTCTGGAAAAAAATCCCAATATTTTTTGTCACATGCAATGGTCAACTTTTCTTGCTGTTAGCCTATATTTTTAGCATTATTGCTGAGGAAAACCAACTGGATGTGGTTGTGTTGAGCCTCTAAATGTTATTAATGTCTCATATTTAACGAGTTCAATTTTGATAAACTATACCACTCATGTCATTTCATATTTTAATTGAATTTGAATTATTACAGACAACGCTTTATATAGTCCCACGTTTAGTCGCCTATAGGTTATCAGTGTGTGCATAGTTTACATGTGGAGTGTAGCCTACGTTTAAAACCTCAAAAAATAATACTTTTTATATCACGTTTTTTTTAAAGATTATATTACTTTGTAACCTATAGTGGTAGGAAGCAGCTTTGCCCACTGAATTTAAAGCAACCAGTTGGCTATTAGTACGCAGTTAGTACACCTACAAATAGTACAGTATAGTATGTAATGTGTTAATTCATAGAGAGACGATTTACATCTGTCCTACCTGTCTGCCTACCTGTCTGTCTCTCTGCCTGTCTACCTGTCTGTCTGCATGTCTGTCTGTCTGTCTGTCTGTCTGTCTATCTATCTATCTATCTATCTATCTATCTATCTATCTATCTATCTATCTATCTATCTATCTATCTATCTATCTATCTATCTATCTATCTATCTATCTATCTATCTATCTATCTATCTATCTATCTATCTATCTATCTATCTTTCTGTCTAACTGTCTGTCTGTCTAACTGCTACCTGTCTGTCTGCTTAACTGTCTAACTGTCTACCTGCCTGTCTGTCTGTCTAGCCGATCGGTAGCTCTGCGATCTGTCTGCTATCCCTTGGAGAGTCACACTATTAAAAAAAAAGAAAAAAAAAAAAAGCGCTCTGCTCCTCTGCGTCCCCATTCTCCTCTCCTCGATAGCTCTGCACTCATCTCATCGCCTCTGTGTGTGTGTGTGTGTGTGTGTGTGTGTGTGTGTGTGTGTGTGTGTGTGTGTGTGTGTGTGTGTGTGTGTGTGTGTGTGTGCTTTTCTCCGGGCTGCTGCTTCACACTTCACACACACACAGGACAAGAGGAGGCTACAGCAGCATACAGTCAGTCACAATGAATGGCTGCCTGTAGCAAGACCGCGACACACACACACACACACACACACACACACACACACACACACACACACACACACACACACACACACACACACACACACGACTAGCCTAGACCGCGGCTCACTGTAACTAAACGCAGGCTGTATGGTCCTCCATTGAAACGCTCACTCACTCTACAGCGGAATAACGAGCCGAGGCGACGGGGTGAGTGCACGGAGCGGGCGGGTAGAGGGTCACTGAGGACAACCGGTTCGTGGGTTGTCGGAGCCCTGAGCTGTGTGTGTGTGTGTGTGTGTGTGTGGATATAATATTGTGTAGGCTATGCTATTTGCTATAGCCTACTATACAGTCTACGGTCGTGTGCTAAAGAAATGGGGGGGGGGGGGGGGTTCTACGCTATTGTAGTTTTATTGTTTTATTGCAGGCAATTTTTTTTTACAGGATGAAGATGGAGTGGTAAAGTTGTGTGTTGTGTGTGTGTGTGTGTGTGTGTGTAGTTTCTATTCTATCCTATGGGGGATGGGCTCAGTCAGTGCATGTGTGGGGGACAGGACAGTAGACCAAAAACTTTAACCACTACTTCACCGGGCTGCACTCACTCACTCGGCGTCGCAGGCTGACCCCCCTCCCTCTCTCTCTCTCTCTCTCTCTCTCTCTCTCTCTCTCTCTCTCTCTCTCTCTCTCTCTCTCTCTCTCTCTCTCTTTTTCGGTGAGTGACTTGATGAGTCCTCCTTGCATTCCTTAACTTTACCCACAAAAGCAGCCTAGACTAACCAACTCTGTATTTCGCCAAAGGTGCATTTTTCCTTCTTTCTAAGTTAGATTTTAAAATTCTGGCGTAATGGTTGATTTGCCTCTGTAGAAGACGAGGCTATATGCACGGTGTCTTGTCGTTCGGTTTAAACGGCTTAAGTTTTTTTTTTAGCAGCAGCCAGCCCCCTTTGCTACTTTCCTTTCCCCTCCTCTCTCTCTCTCTCTCTCTCTCTCTCTCCCTCTCACTCTCTCTGTCTCTCGCCATGCCATGCACTGCCGGGATCCCTCTATAGTCTCGCCCACAGTTTGCAGTTGCATTTGTCCCGATTTGACCTGTTGATGTCGGGCTAAAAGATGGAGTGCGCCTAGAGACCCCCTTCTTCTTTACGGTAAAATCAATAAATATGCTTAAAAAAAATACCAGTTGAAGGCCGATAATATTTAGGCTATAATACGGTAAAGACTCGTGCTAAATAGATTCACATTCAGCTCAGTGGCAGCCTCGTGCGGCTTCTTCCTGAGTGGCGATTGAATAAATAATGTCTCCGCTCGGCTCCTCTGATCATTTTATAAGCGACATTTTGGAAAAGGGAAAGAGGGGGGGGGGGGGGGACGAACAACGTGTGTCTCTCTGTCCCGTGTGGGTATAACTGCTATTTGGGACAGAAAAAAACGGACAGAAAGGCTGGCACGGAAAGAAAGAGAGCGAAGGAGAGAAAGAGTGAGAGAGAGAAAGCGCTGAGTAGAACTGCTGAATATTTTATCTCCCCCTCCTCCTCGACTATTTTTGTAGCCGCTTGCTTCTTCTTCGGACCCCAAAAAAAAAAACGTGCCTGTGTTTTTTTTTAACGACGAAGAAGAAGAGATATTGTTTACGGCACGCACACACACACACACACACACACACTCACACTGGCCCGGGCCATCCGAGGACTTCCCACATCCTAGCGGGCATTGAGGTTGGCACACGGCGGGGCATTGACTCTCTCTGCCCGCTGTAGCGTGCCCCTTTCCCCCCCTCTACTCGCTGGCTCTTCCTCCGTCTCTCTCTCTCCTCTTCACCGGCTCCGCTAGACTTCCATGTGAGATTAATTAATGTGTAATTAATGTTTATTAAAAAAAATGTAACCGGTTGTTAAAGTTAGAAGTCGTGCTCAAGGGAGGGGGGCTATTCTTTAGCCACATTTTAGGTGGAATTTGAAGGGGCTATGCCACAATGTATCGCTCGCCTACTAAAGCCTGCTTTCTCAGCCCTTAAACGCTATTAAAAGCTGGCATTTATCTCGTGTGATTTAAAGGCGAATTAAATGTTTATGTGAAGTATTTTTATTACTCAAGCCAGCGTTAGCCTTAGCCTTAGCTTGCTACTTGCTAACAGGCCACCTTTAACCTTCCTAAAAAAACAGGAAATTGAATGTGATTAGTGGTGATTGATGTTGACATGACAACAGTGTGTGTGTGTGTGTGTGTGTGTTGATGCAAATGTGGTTTATTCATTGCATGCCAACGAGTTGACTGCAGTTTCAAGTTACTTTTTTGGGAGGAATTTTAGCATGTGAATAGTAGGCTATGCATGAATTTAACCAGAGTTTTTGACATTGGAGATGTATTACTTATTTAAAAATGCTGAAAAGCTGTAGAGGACACACACACACACACACACACACACACACACACACACACACACACACACACACACACACACACACACACACACACAGAGTCGAGTCTTTAATGGGGCACATGGGGACTGCAGGACAAGGGTCAAGTGGTGTGAATTAACCCTGCCTTATGTGTAGTGGAAGTTATCGCAACCTTTCTGACCCGGTGAGGGGGAGAGGTGACGGGTAGGATGTCCCGGCTGACATCTCAATGCTCCGCGGAGCAGCAGTCAAACCAGGCTGTGCTCATTTAGTGTGAAAGACACAGAAAAGTTGGCTTGTTCTAGGCTGTACCGAGAAATACTCTTAAAGACCTACTTCACTGGTGGAAATATGAAGGTGCATTGAACTCTGAGATCCTATGGAGTATAGATGTGCAAACATTTTAGAAATAATTTAAGCCTAGCCTGAGAAAAGGCAGAAAGAGTGTTTTTTGGTCTCACTGTTTAACCCTACATTTGACTAGTGTGACATCACACATGGTAAAATGTAGGGATAGGATTAACAGGACAGCTGGGCCAAGGGAAGACTGAGGGAAGAAAAACCTCATTCATTATAGCGATTTTATAACGATAGAATATGACAGGAGGGTGTTAGTAGTACGAACTAGTGTTGGCTGCTATTACATCTACGGTGCCCACCATCTCTACCAGTGTGTCCTTGAGCAAGACACTTAACCTCCAAACTGCTCCAGGGCCGCTGCTGTACTATGGCTGACCCTGTGCTTTGACCCCCTCTGGAGTGTGTCTGTCTGTCTGTCTGTCTGTCTGTCTGTCTGTCTGCCTGTCTGTCTGTCTGTCTGTCTGTCTGTCTGTCTGTCTGTCTGTCTGTCTGTCTGTACTATGGCTGACCCTGTGCTCTGACCCCCTCTGGAGTGTGGGAACTTGAGAGGGGATATGAGAAAAGACAAATTTCAATGTAACCATTAAAGTAACTTAACTTTACTTAATCTTGACAAGTGCATAATGCAACAAAAAAAAAAACTTCCTACTCCCATTTTTTTCTCCCGTGGACCTAACAGCATTTTCCCTGCTGCTGCTTTTAGTTTTTTTTACTCTTTTTGTAAATTAGTATTGAGGGAATATCTTCACATCATGCACAAAAGCTTTGTCTTAGCAACTGCCTGCCATCGGTGTATGAGTGTGAGTGTGAATGGGTGAATGTGGTAAGAAATGTAAAGCGCTTTGGGGCTGAGAAATTCGGCTAAAAAGCGCTGTATAAGTCAAGGCCATTTACCCATTTAGCATTTTTTATTCATATGCTATGTTCCTATTAATTATACCTGGAAACAGCCACAGCCGGCGTCTACTATTGGTCGCTATAGCAAGAAGCCCCACTGGGACGTTTTATGTAGAATTGCTCAGTCAAGGCCAGGGGTGATACAGATGTTAAACAGAAGACACAGTGTAGATAAAATGATTTGCTTGTATTTTTTATTCATTTTTTAAGATTATTTTGGGGCATTTTACACTTTATTAGACAGATTTGTAGAGACAGAGTTGAAATGGGTCAGAGAGGGGGAATGACATGCAGAGAACGACCGCGGGCTGGATTCTAACCCGGGTCTGCTGTGAAGAGGACTGAGACTCTATGGAGGGGGGGGGGGGACGCTCTAACCACTACACAACAAGCGCTTGTATTTATACTAGTATGAAAGAAGACATGTTATGGAGTAAAGTAGCCAAAAAAAAATAATTACCAGTGCTTGAAAGAAAAATTATATTTTTTCCTGACATTTCTCTTCAAGGCAACTTATTTTTTAACATTTTATTTATACAGGTAAATCCCATTGAGACCAGAGACTCTTTTACAAGGGAGACCTGTTCCCATTCACACGTTACCATTCACACACACATTCATACACCGATAGCAGGCTAACTGTCGACATTCACATTAATCCTAATAATTATTTTTCATCACCGCATTTGTAACTGTAACCTACAACAGAAATCCCCACCCTATATCCCCACGCTATACTGATTAACGTGGCAGTAATACGCAGGATAAGACCCCCTAAAAAATTAATGCAGAACATATTATATACCTCTCTGAGCCACTTCTGTCGAATAATAATTACATTAATGTAACACACACACATCGATTTATCTACATCGACGCAAAACTGTCAACGCACAATGATGTGTCTCGGTAGAATAGCCAGCAAAAACTGACCTAGTTATGTCAAAACTTTATTGATTATGATGAAATAAACAGTAGAAAAAATGAAACTGTAATTTATAAAAGGCTAATGGCGTTCTAATATGAATGTTGTTTAGAATTACATTTGTACAAAGCGCTCCCAATGCAATTAAGCCCTCTGCAAATCTTTAATTGTTTTTCTGTGCTTAATATGGCTGTGCAAATTAATTAAGCATAATAACATTGTAATGGCACTTTAAGCAATTAATACACATACTTACATTAGTGTTTGTGGAATATTTAAAGACAGCGGTAGAAATATGAAGGTGTATTGAACTCTTGAGATCCTACAGTATGTAGTATATAAATGTGCAAACATTTTAGAAATCGGTTCATCCTAGCCTGAGAAAAAGGCAGAAAGAGTGTTTTATGGTCTCACTGTCTAACCCTACATTTTTCCCATGTGTGACATCACGCATGGTAAAATGTAGGGTTAGGATTAACAGGACAGCTGGGCCAAGGGAAGACTGAGGAAAGACTGAGAGAAGAAAAAACCTCATTCATTATATTATAATAGCGATTTTATAATGATAGAACGCCGGTTCCGTATGGGTGAAGTATTCCTGTAAGAGATGGCAGTTGCCCTGTCTGTGCAGCCTGCAGGTGTCATTGTGTAATACTAGTGTACTATATGTATTAATACTATATGTAGTATGCACGCTCAGCAAAACTTCCCTAGAAGGAAAAATAAATGCTTGAAAAATAGTGTTTCAAAGACAGTTCTCATTCCCTGCACTAAAACGGGCTAGACAGAGAATACAAGGCCATCAACAGCATTTCAACGTCATTTAAAAAAAGTTTATAGCGAACAATTCATTTAGATAGATATAGATTTAGCGAGTCGGGCAGTTTGGGCTTTATGAAGAGTCGTAAACCATGTCTATTTACTATCCCACTGCAGCGTATTTTATTAAAGGGGTTTTAATTTTATTTTTAGTTGTTGGACCAGTGCCTAGTCTATACAGTTATGGTTAGAAATTACAACCTTGGTCGCCAGCTAACAGCATCTCTGCATGTGCACAACAGCAGAAAGCAAATCAGTTGGGATACAGTAAGATACTTAAAGGAATACTTCACCCATAAGGAACCGGCGTTCTATCATTATGAAATCGCTATTATTATAATATAATGAATTAGGTTTTTCTTCCCTCAGTCTTCCCTCAGTCTACCCTTGGCCCAGCTGTCCTGTTAATCCTAACTTCTACATTTTACCATGCGTGATGTCACACATGGGAAAATGTAGGGTTAGACAGTGAGACCATAAAACACTCTTTCTGGCCTTTTCTCAGGCTAGGATGAACCGATTTCTAAAATGTTTGCACATTTATACTACATAGGATCTCAGAGTTCAATACACCTTCATATTTCCTCTGGTGAAGTAGGTCTTCAAACATCCACCAAGTTGTTTATGTAAAGTTAATGAGGTGAGACTGTAAAGAAACGTTACTGTAGACATTGTCACAACATGCCTAGTACTTCAGATTACATGAGCCAGCCGTGCCCAGTGTAAATTTATATTGAGCCCTCCTTAAGAAGTGTGTGTGTCTGTCTGTCTGTCTGTCTGTCTGTCTGTCTGTCTGTCTGTCTGTCTGTCTGTCTGTCTGTCTGTCTGTCTGTCTGTGTGTGTGTGTGTGTGTGTGTGTGTGTGTGTGTGTGTGTGTGTGTGTGTGTGTGTGTGTGTGTGTGTGTGTGTGTGTGTGTGATCGGTGCAGGGCTTTTAACCTAGTTAAAGTAGCTTCTTCAGAAGTTTTCACATTTAAAAAAAACAAGGTTGATGTTATTGTTCCATTGCGTGGGTTTGATCTGGTCAGGTTGAGTTTCACATTGCAGTTCTGCGAGCGCCCTAAATAACTTTCCATGACATACATACGTCCTGTGGTCATCAAATACTTAGTCCCTGCGTTCCGAATCGCATACTATCTACTATTTAGTATGGTAGAAAAAAGATTAAGGTTGCGTTCCAAATCGCATACTTTCTACTATATACAGGTAGTATGTAGAAAAAAGATTTAGGATGGTTAGAAGTACCCGGATGTCCTACTTCATGCGGCCAAAATTGTTAGTGTTGAAAACTGCATCCTATTTGGGCGATTCTGACCCACAATCCAGTGCGCACGTGAAGTGACGTCACATCGACGAAGCCTCCATATGAAAACAAACGGGGATGCGACGGATATAAAAGCAAGAGGCAAGATCAAGGCGCAATGTTATGATGAAATATAAGAGTAAAAGTATGTCCCACTCCCAATAGTATGCCTACTGCATCCTAACTAGATTCTTTTTATCGTCGGATGTAGTATGTAGAATAGAAAAAAGAAAGAGTATGCGATTCGGAACGCAGGGACTGTTTAGAATTTAGAATGTATCTAATGTTAATATTGGTTATGTTTATCTTATTCTACTCTATATATTTTTTTATCAAATCAAATCAGTTTTATTTGTATAGCCCAAAATCACAAATACATTTGTCTCAGTGGGCTTTACATTCCATACAATATGATACAATATGACACCCTGCCCTTACACCCTTAGCTCGGCTGAGAAAAAACTCCCAGTAAAAAACCCTTTACCGGGATTAAAAAAAAAATTGAAGAAATCTCAGGGAGAGTGGACAGAGTAAGGGATCCCTCTCCCAGGACGGACATCCTGCAATAGATGTCCTAAGTAGAGAAAAAAACCACGAAGGAATTTGATCATTGACCAGGTGATTACATTATGGTTCCTATTGCACCGTGGGTCAGAGATAAGCGCCATGTTGATTCTGATGTACAGTTTGTCTTGCATATTTTAAGAATTGTCCATAAAACACGTTGACTTTGAATTTGACTTGAAATACATTGGTTGCGTTTTCATATATTGGACATTAATCAGTGTGTAGATGGCTGTGTGTCTGACTTTAGCTTGTTCTCAGCCCTACCCATGGGTGCCCCCCCCCTCTCCCCGCCCCCCCTCCGCGTGGGAATTCTGACCAATTGTAGAGCAGTTCAGGCCAGGGACTACGTTACTGCTCTCACCACTAATGAGCAAAAAGAATGTTCTCACGTGGCTTATGGTGCTGCATTTTGATGGATGGATGGTAGATAGATAGATAGATAGATAGATAGATAGATAGATAGATAGATAGATAGATAGATAGATAGATAGATAGATAGATAGATAGATAGATAGATAGATAGATAGATAGATAGATAGATAGATAGATAGATAGATAGACGGACGGATAGATATTTCCTTTCCTAACCTTTCATTGACAGTTGAGAGGAGAGAGGACACAGTGGAGAGAATGAGAGAGAGGGAGAGAGAGAGAATGAGGGAGAAAGAGAGGGAGAGAGAATGAGAGAGAGAGAGAGAATGAGAGAGAGAGGGAGAGAGAAAGAGAGGGAGAGAGAATGAGAGAGAGAGGGAGGGGGGATGACATGCAGTAAAGGTCCACGCGTAATTAGTTGCTTAAGGATTTCCTAAGAGGCTATGATGCATCTACTTTGGCTGAAACACCCAAAAATACTGCTGACACACTCGCACTCGCACTCACACACACACACACACACACACACACACACTCTCTCACACACACACACACACACACACACACACACACACACACACACACACACACACACACAATATATCTTACTCAGCATTTGTCTTCAACACACTCCTTTGTGACTGCCTTGTATTATACAATTCTGTTGACTACATAAGCAATTAGTACATATCATCTATTCTACTACATCAGATTTATGCCATAAAGATTTAACCTTTCTGTGCTGTGTGCGCCCTGAAAAAAAATCTAGTGTTAATACACAGCCTAGGCTCTGTAAACTGGTGTGTGAACAATGGCTATGTAACCAAAGAGGACCCATTGTAGCTAGATTGTAGTGTAACAGATGGATGGATGATTTGACCTTTTTCAAGAGAATACATTTTTTTGTGAATAGGTCACAGTGACCCAAACTTTAAATGTAGCAATTATTTTTTTCCTTAATAAATGCATATTAAGTTTATTTTATCTGCAGTCTAGATAAATGAATATTTTTTGTTTGTTATGATTGTTTTTTTGGCATTTTTTGCGTTATTAGACAGGTTGAGATGAAATAGGTCAGAGAGGGGAATGACATGCAGAGAACGACCCGGGCTGGTTTCTAACCCGTGGTCTGCTGTGAAGAGGACTGAGACTCTATGGAGGGGGGGACTACTACACCATGAGCGCCCCTCAAATAAATAATCCTGTGGTCATCAAATACTTAGTCCCTGCGTTCCGAATCGCATACTATCTACTATTTAGTATGGTAGAAAAAAAGATTTAGAATGTCGAGATCAAGGCGCAATGTAAATAATAATCTTTATGATTGTGGTTATGAATGGGAGAATTTTTTTCTTTTCTACCTCATATCATTACAAACAGAATCCCTGTGGGTTATTTTAGCGTGTGTGTGTGTGTGTGTGTGTGTGTGTGTGTGTGTGTGTGTGTGTGTGTGTGTGTGTGTGGGTTATTTAATGGTTGTTGAGGCAAACTAAGCACTTTGAAATGGACACACATTGGGCTCCCTCGCATCTTGCATTAGGCCTCATCTTCTGAGTACGCAATCAGTCATAAAATAATGGATATATTAATCCATAATGACAGTTGTTAGTTGCAGAGTGAGTGGTGTAATGAATCTAGAATATATGAAAGTTTCTCTTTTTGAATGGACCTGTATGTTCAGGGTTCGACATAACGTATAGCCCGATGGCCCGGGGCCAGTAAAATCATATGCAGGGCAAGTTGATTGGCCAGTCACTGGCCCGCCCGGGCCAGTGACTGGCCAATCACAGTTCAGTATCTTTTTGTAGACTACATCATGGTTCATTGAAATGCGCGTTGAGAGTCGGAATGAAAGCAGTGTTTATTTAAGACTCAATATAATAAACCTAATATAAAATATATTTTTTTAATGAAAGGCCAGTGGACAAACGATGCGTGGGTGTTTTTACAGGCGGAGCAACAAGCGGGCGCACTCTCGCTCCGTTGGCAGAGCTGCCTACCGTCCGCCTGCGAGTCGACAAATCAATCGACTTGCTTTGCCCCCTTTCTTTCTTCCCACAGCAGAGGTTGAGGTGCAGAAAATGATAACTGCGCTTTTCCTTTATCTGCCGCCGTAATGTTACAGTATTTGCATCCAAGCCCCAATGGTAATACAAATGAGAGGCTTTATTTAAACGCTGTGAATGCGTCTCCGGTGATTGTGTCGGTTGTAGACAGAAACGAACGGAGGGACTCCGCTCACTGTACAGTTCCTATAGTCGCACAGTTTGGCACTGTGTTTTCAGGCTCGAGACATTCAATCAGATCGCGGAAGTCTTTCCCATTGAAATCGCTAACGGGGGGAATATCCCCGGTTATTATTTTAGCCACAAACCACAGTTCATCTGCCCGGCGGCTCACTCGCTGGCGAGATCACACGGTGAAACGCTGCTGTGATCGGACGAAGGCATTGTGTGTTTCTAAGGTGATTTAACGTCATAGTCTTAGATGAGCGTTTAACTTATGCTGCATATTTTGCACTGCATTGTTTTTTATCAATAGTTTGAAAAAATGGTCCCACACCGGACTCTTATGTGAAGCTGATACTTCATGGAGAAGTGACACTCCTGCAGCGCGCTCACGACCAGACGTGAACTCGTACACGGTGAAATCTCCCATTTAAAAAAACCGCATAACCCACTGATTTTCGGATTTCTATTCTATTTTTAAAGTCAACTTGAGCGCAAGTGGAAAACCCGTCATTCGGTCGACACATTCACATCCCTAATGCATATAGAGAAAGTAATAAAAACAGCCTACCACACCACAAAGAATGATCAGACCTTCATCTCTTATTTTTTTTTATGTTTGAACATGACTTCTGCAGGTGAACTATTCATTAAACTGCCCAAATTCAAGAATAAAAACACTCATCAAACAACTGGACTTTAAAATACTGGCCGACTCTTTCAACATACTTTCAGTTGTAGGCAGGGCTGGACTGGGACAAAAAATCGGCCCTGGCATTTTTGGCCATGGCAGCCCACCATGATTATTTATACTATATGCGGAGGCAGGGGCGTTGCTCCAAATTCAGGGCCCCTATACAGAAAGTCCTGATGGGCCCTCTGAGAGGCGGTCTTACAACACAAACATGTAAAAGCTTTGTTTGTCTATAGTCCAAAACGTATGAGTGACTGGTCCCTCTCTGAGCCAGATAACAACACAATGTTTCTATTGATGAATGACCAAATCATTACGCGTACTTGAACACAACCCCTGGTCTAATGACTCTTAATAACCATGCACACAGTGTTTCTCACAGGAATTTGGGAGACTGTGTCGTGGACCCTCGACCTTCTAGGGGGGTCCGGGGGAATGCTCCCCCGGAAGATTTTTTTTCAAATGTTAAAGTAAAATTCATCAATCTGGTGCACTTTGAGGAGAAAACTAAGGCTAAATCAACTGTTTCCTATGCAAGCTATTTAGTACTATTTGCTGGAATAATTTATAGACACAGAATGACCAAAAAGCAGAAAAAAGAAATGTACATGTTTAAAAAATCCAGTCAGCTTCGGGATTTTTTTTCCTTTGTTTGTATTTTTTAATGGCCCAATATAGGCCCCTGATCTTCGTAGCCCCGAACAATGTTATTTAAAAAATAACAAATGTACTGACGAATGAAAGGCCCATGAAATCATTTTTTCCTAAATAACGTTTTTCTGGGCCTTCAAAGATCAGGGGCCTATATTGAGCCAGTTTGGGTGCAGCCCCCCTCTGCCTTGGGCCCCCCAAGCCTGTCCGCAGTCCAACGGCCCTGAATGTAACTGACCATCGTCAGATGCTCATAATTACAGAGTAGAAGTTGAATGCGTGATAATACAATTCAATGCAGCCTCTGAATGGGCCTCTGCTGTGTGTGTGATTGGGCCAGGCCCAGCCTAGAACCAATCATAATGAGTAATGGCCTGGGACAAAGTTTTATTTAACTTTCAGGTGAAGTTGACAGCCTGCACGCACAATGATATGTCCATGGCACTCCTGAGAGGGAAGGGCCCTCGGCTGTGTGACTTGGCCGGGCCGGGCCGGGCCGAGTCACACAGCCGAGGGTCCATTTAAAAAAAAAAAAAAAAAAAAAGATTTTAATTTTTTTTTTTTTTTTTTTATTAATAAATGGACCCGGCCCAAAATGCCTGCCGGCCCACCGGGCATTTGCCCGGTACGCCCGATGGCCAGTCCACCCCTGGTTGTAGGCTTCAAATTCAATATGTTTGCCTGGTTTTATATTATGTGTATGAGCAATATCAACATTTCATATAATTAACTAAAAGAAAAATAACCAAATCTAAAGGGAATATCTATACTGTTACAGTATAGATATTCCCTTTAGATATGGTTATTTTTCTAATACAGGTATTAAAATTATTGACACTAAATTATGAAGAAAAAAAAGTGTGTGCAGGGCCAGTGAAAATATACAAGGGGCCAGTAAAACTCGGATCCACTGGCCCGGCGGGCCAGTAGGAAAAAAAAGTTATGTTGAACCCTGATGTTTAGTAGAAGACTATAGCAGTGAGTGTGTGACTTGCTTTTTTTAATTAATTTGACCTCTGCTCTATCATAACATTGGGTTTAGAATATATTATGCAGGGGCGCTCCGGTGGCGTAGTGGATAGAGTGCGTACCATATTAGCTCCGGCCTTCGTTGCAGTGGTCGCGGGTTCAAATCCGACCTGTGGACCTTTACTGCAGGTCATCCCCCCCCCCTCCCTCCCTCTCTCTCTCTCTCTCTCTCTCTCTCTGTCTCCCCATTTCAACTCTGTACTGTCTAATAAAGCTAGAAAATGCCAGAATATATTATGCATTTATTAACCAAATATAAAAGAATCTAACTTGAAAGTGATGCCGTCAGAATTGATATAAAAAAAATTAAAAATTCTAGAAATATTTCATGTTGTTGACAGTTCATTTGATCACCGGAGTCTTTCGGCGACGCGTGTGAAATAGACGAGTTATGTAAGCCACTGTTTTTGAGTTGATAAACTGTGTGTGTGTGTGTGTGTGTGTGTGTGTGTGTGTGTGTGTGTGTGTGTGTAACGCTTTATTAACTTTGAATTAAATGTGATATAAAAAACAAGACTTCATAAAAGAGAGAGAGAGAGAGAGAGAGAGAGAGATGGCTTATATAACTGTCGCTGGTGGCTCTACAATTCTCTTTCTTTTAGAAGTTGGCTTTTGAATGGAAGTTGTTTACCAGATACTTAATTCATGAATCATGACACAGTTTATTTTCTGTCTTGTTTTTGCCTTTTGCACCACATCTTCCAGTCTTTTTACTTTGATATTTTAGCCATAAATATATACTATATTGCTTTTTGCTATTGCATTTAGGCTATTATTTACTTTTAGTATGTCATCTTGGTGTCATGTGAGATTCTCCATCAATAGTATGGTAGTGTGCACTGTGCAGTAATATTAGTAGTAACATTAATAGGGGTGCACTGATTGCAATTTTATCCGAAGATCCCGACTGGCTATTTTTTAAATACAGCTACCAATTTTTGCAGATCTCTCTCCCCCCCTCTCTCTCTCTCAGAACGATGATATACTCAAACATTCTTGGAACTTTTCTTTCTCTTATGGAAAAACCAAACTATAAAAGTATTGTAGTGTCTCCTGGGCTTTTGTTTAGACTTAAGGCCTTTGCACACCGGGCGCGTTTTATTCGTGCGATTAATCCGTTAATTAACGGACGTACACAGAGTCAATACAAGCTTCCACACCAGCGCCGTCATTTTGCACCGCGAATTTGCGTCTTTTATTTTTTTGAACTGAGTTAGATTTTTCTGGGACGTCGCTTCTTAAAGTGAGACGCGACAAAATTCACATTTCAAAACATTCGCTCTTATGTGCCGTTAATTTGCGTCGCGTCCGGTGTGCACAGGCCTTTACTGTGG
>NC_137235.1:3301211-3306211 GCF_949987685.1 Ammodytes marinus | reverse complement strand
TTCCTCCCTCCCTCTCTCCCTCCTTCCCTCCCTTCTTCCCTCCCTCCTTCCCTCCCTCTCTTCCCTCCCTCCCTCCCTCCCTCCCCTCTCTCCCTCCCTCCCTCCCTCTCTCCCTCCTTCTCTCCCTCCTTCCCTCCCTCCCTCTCTACCTCCCTCCCTCTCTTCCCTCCCTCTCTCCCAGTCTACTGCCAGAACTTCGCCCCTAGTTTCAAGGAGAGCGAGATGAATGCGATCGCGGCGGACATGTGCACTAACGCACGGCGCGTGGTGAGGAAAAGCTGGATCCCCAAACTCAAGCTTCTGATGGCCGACAGCGACGCCTACTCCGCCTTCCTCGCAGACAGCGTCAAGATGGAGGCCGACGTCTTGGGGGCGGAGCCTACAGGGTTCGACCCCGCCTCTTTGGAAGCCGTGGGAGCCAATCAGAACGAAGTAAGCGGAGTTGGAGTTGGAGGGGGTGTGGCTATGATGACACAGGACGGTCTACAACATCAGCAGCAGCAGCAGAGCGCGGGAGGAGGAGGAGGAGATGGGAGCACTTTGTTTTGAGTGAGTGAGTGTGAAAGAAAGTGTGTGAGTGAGTGAGTGAGTGAGTGAGTGAGTGAGTGAGTGAGTGAGTGAATGAGTGAGTGAGTGAGTGAGTGAGTGAGTGAGTGAGTGAGAAAACGGACTGATAGACGGATGGACAGATTGACGGAGGGGTTGGGTGGCGGCGCGGAGGTAACTAGGCCACTAGTTGTCATGACGATGGTTGTCACGCGTCCCCCCCCCCACCACTCGCCTGCCATGTGTCTATCTATGTATCTAGATCTATTTCTTCTTTTTAACTTAGTTCTGGCTTTATTATTATTATTTTTTATTCACATTCCTGTCTTGCTCTATACGGCCCATAATGCATCACTTCAGTAAAGGAAAGATCGCAGAAGGACAAATGACAACTAGCCCCCCCCCACCTACAAGTCTAATCATCCTTCTGCCATCTTTCAAGACCTGAATGTGTTTGTTTATGTTTTTTTTAAAGTGTGTACTGTCACTTCTCAAGCCCTTTTTATTTTTCTTAACATAATCAGACATTCCCTGGGTACGGGGTATAGGGTATGTGGGTGGGGGTTAGGGTTAGGGTTAGGGTTGGGGAGGGGGAGAGGGGTGGTATAATTCCTTGGTGGAGAAAGTGTGTTTCCTTTACTCCAAATTTTCCGGTAACACTGTTGCTTTGATATTGAATGTATGAGCGTGTGAAGGCGAAAACAGCAGCGTTGTAAAGTCAAATGGAGGCTGAGAGAATTTTTGTTCGTTTTTGTTAGGCTTTTATTTTGTGGAAAACGTCAGAGAGAGAGAGAGTTCAAAATGAGTATTAATATGTTTACAGTATATTGGCACAGCTCATGAACCTCGGAACAGCCCCCTTGCTTTTTTTTTTTAAACCTTGCCCCTTGGCATGCTGCTGGGTAACTGACCTATACTAGCTTGAAAACAGAAAAAGTTGGTGAAGAATTGAAGAAAAGAAGGGAAGAAATAAGGTTTGCCTTGACAAAAAAAAAAATTCACGCCAAAATCTCCCCTAATTTTTGAACCTTAAGACCCTTTAAACATTTCAGTTTTATATATTTTTTTGTGTTTATTTTCAATTTTTTTTTTTTTACCTGTTTTGTATGTGTGTGATTTTTGCCTCAATAGGGGAGAGAGGGGGAACTTGTTACTGATGATTGTCTTAAGAGTTTTGCGCGTGATAAAATGCACTGTGTTACTTCCTTGCGGTATGAGTACAATCCAGACTACGTGTTTAGTACGTATAAGAATGAGAAAGATTTTTTTTTTAAATGCAACAAACGAAAAAAGAGAAAATAGTTTAAGCTGAATTCCATTTTATATATCTGTTTGTTTATCACCCCTTTTTTAAATTCGATTGAAAGTCAAGAAATATATCCAAAAGCGAGTTTGTGCCTGTGAGCTTAGGAACGATTAGTGACTCTGTGTGTGTGTGTGTTTGTGTGTGTGTGTGTGTGTGTGTGTGTGTGGTTGTGTGTGTGTGTCTGTTCAGCGGTGATGTCCTTTTGTCTTGAGCTCATGTTGAAATAGTTTTTTCCCTGAAAATATTCTTAGCACAATCTTCCTCGGGCTCTGCTGCTTGGTTGCGTGCTCGCATGGCGTGGACAAAGGTGCTAATTCAGGCAGTGTGTGTGTGTGTGTGTGTGTGTGTCTGTGTGTGTGTGTGTGTGTGTGTGTGTGTGTGTGTGTGTGTGTGTGTATGGCAGCAGAAAGAGAGAGCAAGAGTGAGTGAGCGAGAGGCGGACTGTGTGTTTTTTTTCACACACACTTGGTTGATTCATTCACCCATCTCTGCGGTGAGCACTCGCACACGCACGCACGCACGCACTCACGCACACACACACACACACACGCTAATACGCATTTGGGCGCTGTCATCCGCATCAGCTACAGTGCAGCAAAGCTACGTGGGAAAATTAAAGGGACATCACATCACACCAACACTGCCGTCTGTCACATGAAATTCACCTGCAGTTTATTTGGTGTTTGTCTGTTAACTTAAATGTTTAAACTTAAACAGACTAGTATTCATCTGTTTGTTTGTCATCGGTGTATGAGTGTGTGTGTGTGAATGGGTGAATGTGTGTGTGTGTGTATGAATGGGTGAATTTGGTAAGAAATGTGAAGCGCTTTGGGGCTGAGAAAATCGGCTAAAAAGCGCTATATATAAGACAAGTCCATTTACCATTTGAAGAAGACAGCAAGAAGTAGTCAGAATACAGTACAGTATGTCAAGGTAGAACATGTATACAAGGTAATCTGTCAAGATAGACTAAACTAACCTTTTTGAATTGGTGTTCTTGTGTTAAGAAGTGACTGTAGAGGTGATGGTCACACACAGACACACAGACAGACGGACAGACAGACAGACAGACAGACAGACACACACACAGACAGACAGACAGACAGACAGACAGACAGACAGACAGACAGTCATACACACACACACTGCACTGGCTGATAGGTGTTTGTTTGTTTGACAATAAAGAAAGCTGCTGAATAATAGACATCAGAAGAAGAGACTGTTGGCATAGAAACAACCCTGGAAGTCACTGTAGTCATGTGAGCCTTTTGATATTTGGTTTTCACTTGAAAACACACACACACACACACACACACACATTAAACACACACACACACACACACACACACACACACACACACACACACACACACACACACACACACACACACACACACACACACACACACACACACACACAGACTTTTCGAAACAAGAAAAACAATCTTTTAGAATGAAGAACGACCTCCATAAGCAACAAACCAGGTGAAAAGCCTTTCTCTGGTAAAAACAGCATTTTTAAAAGGAAAAAATGATGAAATTGAAAACAAACCGGAGCGTTGTTGTTGTGTAGGCCAGCAGCAGTCTCTATGGAAACACGTTGTTGTTTAAATCTGAAAGACGAGGTCAGTTCAACAGTCCAAATCAACATTTGCTAAATGATAAATTCCCCCTGGTTGGTTTTACATATCGTTAGCCTCGTAGCATAATTGCCTAGATCATATTTTACTCTACATCTACTCTATTCTACATCTACTCTACTCTACATCTACTTTACCCTACTCTATAACCCTTAAACCTGCAGTGTGTAGAATTGTGGGTTTTATTTCCTAGCAGATTTTGTAGAAAATAATTATAATATCCATAAGTACGTTTAATTTAGTGCATAATAGCTGATTTTTTTTTTTTATAATAATAATTTTTTTTTCTTAGAAAGGGTCTCATATATGTCCATATTTCTCCATACCTTGGACCAAAGCCATGGCGCCGCCATGTTGGAAGTGTCATAGTTGGAATGTCATCAGGTGCATTGTTTAAAATGTAGAATTGTTCTTGTCCTTGAAGGCCACTGTAGCTTCTGTTATTATTCGAAAGGGGTGGGGTTACCCAGGGAGTGTTGCATTCTAGAACTTTCTAGAACTTACTTGATGATGTCATATTACACACTGCACCTTTAAAATATGACTTAGGCAATTATGCTATTAGGCCAACGAAAAGTAGATGTAGATGTAGAATAGAGTAGATGTAGAGTAAAAGTAGAGTAGAGTACATATGATTTAGGCAATTATACTATGAGGCTAACGATATAGGGGATTGTCATATCTCCCAGGGATTATTATGAACCTAATTTAATTTGATATTAAAGGTGCAGTGTGTAATATGACATCATCAAGAAAGTTCTACAAAGTTCTAGAATGCAACACTCCCTGGGTAACCCCATCCCTTTCGAATAATAACAGAAGCTACAGTGGCCTTCAAGGACAAGAACAATTCTAAATTTTAAACAATGCACCTGATGACATTCCAACTATGACACTTTCAAGATGGCGGCACTAGGCCATGGTCCAAAATATGCAGAAATATGGACATATATGAGACCCTTTCTAAGGGGAAAAAAAATAATTCAAACCATTTTTTTTCAGCTATTATGCACTAAATTAAACGTACTTATGGATATTATAATTACTTTCTACAAAATCTGCTAGGAAATAAAACCCAAAATTCTACACACTGCAGATTTAAAATTCCCAATGCGGATGTTTTTTTATTTTTTAAGTGTGAGGGCTATCACGCTAAAACCCAGACGAGAACTGACTTGACTTTTTATAGAATTATTTCATTGAACAAGACATTCCTGACACACACAATAGGGGAAGGGTCCGTCCCAGAATAAGCCAGCCTAGCCAGCTGCACATATTTCTGTCCCCCTGTTTATTATGGGACCCTTCCCTATTTTTGGATAGTGGGAAAGCAAATAAAAAGCGTGCCGAGAGACAGACAGACAGACAGACAGACAGAAAGAGAGAGAGATAGAGAGAGACAAAGAGAGAGGGAGAGTGAGAGAGTGAGATAAAGTAAAGAGTGAAAGGGATTTGAGGGAGGGAGGGAAGGGGGGAGGTAGAGAGAGAGGAGAGGAGAGAGTTTGCAC
>NC_137235.1:3286211-3298711 GCF_949987685.1 Ammodytes marinus | reverse complement strand
GTTTGAAAAATATTATATGTTTTATAATAATTACAAAAAATCAATAGTAGACTGTTGATGATGCGTATGACAGCGCCCAAATGCGTATTAGCAAGTGTGTGTGTGTGTGTGGCTGTCTGTGTGTGTGTGTGTGTGTGTGTGGCTGTGTGTGTGTGTGTGTGTGTGTGTGTGTGTGTGTGTGTGTGTGTTGTAATAATTATACACTCATCCCAGACTAGGTGTGGTGCTGTTTGTTAAGATTCTCCCAGGACAGATGAGGCAGTGCCGCAGTCTGACAATCCAGACAAAGAGACAAGAGAGAGAGAGAGAGAGAGAGAGGGAGGGAGGGAGAGAGGGAGAGGGAGGGAGAGAGAAAGAGAGGGAGGGAGGGAGAGAGAGAGGGAGGGAGAGAGAGAGGGAGGGAGGGAGAGAGGGAGGGAGAGGGAGAGAGAGAGAGGGAGGGAGAGAGAGGGAGTGTGTGTGTGTGTGTGTGAGAGAGAGAGGGAGGGAGAGAGAGGGAGAGGGAGGGAGAGAGAGAGGGAGGGAGGGAGAGAGAGGGAGTGTGTGTGTGAGAGGGAAAGAATGAGTGGGAGAGAGAGAGAGAGAGAGGGAGGGAGAGTGAGTGAGTGAGTGAGTGAGTGAGTGAGTGAGTGAGTGAGAGGGGGAGAGAGATAGGGAAGGTGTGTGAGTGAGAGAGTGAGTGAGAGGGGGAGAGAGATAGGCAGGGTGTGTGAGTGAGTGAGTGAGTGAGTGAGTGAGTGGGAGAGAGAGGGAGATATAGAGTGTGTGTGAGAGTGAGAGAGAAGGGAGAGAGGGTGAGTCAGTGAGAGTGAGTGAGAGAGAGGGAGAAAGAGAGAGAGAATGAGAGAGAGAGAGAGGCTAATGACGAGGAGTTTGTGGTTGTCTTCCCTTTGGCCCTGTGCCATCAAACTAAACACCTGGCTGCTTGTTTATGTAGTGTGGCTCTTTACAGACGGGTGGGGTCAGGAGACTCGCTTAAAAATCCCTACAACGTCCCAGTGCACCCCATGGATACTGTGTTCACAGGTGCAGCTAACAAAAAACATTGAATATAATGGGAAAGTTATTTTTTTCTGTTATTTAATTTAAAAAAATGTAAGATATATTTCAGATGTACATATATTACACATTAAAGGTGCACTATGTAAGTTTCAAGGGAGGGGGATTTGTTTACATTCACAGAGCCTGCAGTTAGTTTACTAAACATGTTTACTCTACTTGTAATTCTTTAGTATTGAATAATTCTATCATCATAAATCTAAACACAATAATTTTGAGGAACCTGGAACCAAACGTTAAGACTAGAATATGTTTGTAAACCAAACTGTGGGCCCTGCTGCTGTAAACAACAACAACAGTGAAACAGTAACTCTCCAGGAAGCTTTCTAACTTCAAACAGTGTTCCAGGGATCTACATTTTGCCTGTGAGGAAAGTTGTGTTTATTCAGTTATGAGAATATACCTTAGAAAATGTTCAACTTATCTGACACACCCAAAGTTACACAGTGCACCTTTAAATGAGCATCATAATGTATTTCATAGACACCATGAGAATTACAAAAAAAGTACGTCCGAAAAATATATCCATGGGGCGCATTGGGGACCCACTTATTGTCTCATAACAGGGTCCCAGATAAAATAAAAATCTTCCAAAAAGTTTAAAGGCCTACTTCACCGGTGGAAATATGAAGGTGTATTGAACTCTGAGATCCTATGTAGTATAAATGTGCAAACATTTTAGAAATTGGTTCATCCTAGCCTGAGAAAAGGCAGAAAGAGTGTTTTATGGTCTCACTGTCTTACCCTACATTTTCCCATGTGTGACATCACGCATGGGAAAATGTAGGGTTAGGATTAACAGCACAGCTGGGCCAAGGGAAGACTGAGGGAAGACTGAGGGAAGAAAAACCTCATTCATTATATTATAACAGCGATTTTATAATGATAGAACGCCGGTTCCATTTGGGTGAAGTATTCCTTTAATAAAGGTTTGTGTGGAGCACTGGGAGAATTCGCTTCGATCTTGTCGAGTTTGAAATTGCACTAAATATGGAAATATAATGTTTTTTATGTCCCGAAAGAGATTTGGCTGAACCCCCGACTGTCCTCTTTGAAAGCACTGCGATGTGATAATGTGTGAAGGCATTTACTGCTGCAACTATAGAGGTGATTTGGGCCTTTTATTGCCAGTCAATTATCTCAGTCGTTGTCATTGTGTTAAAATTATACAGTCAACAATTAGCCGGGAGGGAAAACAATAGATTTTTAAATGAAATTATATGATATATTTAAAGGTGCTACGAGGACCTTTTAAATATTTCTGAAACAGTCTTGATTTTTCCTCTGATGATCATAAATTACATGTAACATTTGTCATGGGTAAAACGCTCACCCAGGAACTACAGCTGGCGTAGTAAAAAACACTACCGCTTTTTTTCCCAAAGGGGAAAAATGTATTGGGATTTGGTAGAAATGTTGTCAGTAGTTTATATTATAAAACCAAAATGTTCATTCTACTCAAACATATGCCTTTTAATCGTCAAACGAGAGACACTGAACATTTGGAGTGGTCTCTTGATTTCTTCCAGAGTGCCATCTATTTGTACGAATTGTCCAAAAAGAGGAATTACTCTTAACAATACAGACAGCAGGAAATCAAGGTTGAAGTTGAAAGTTTGTTATATCACTGTGCAAAAGGAAAGAATGTATGAATGTGTTTGTGACGATGAGGGTTAAGGCAAAAAGAGCAACAGGCTTTTGTCCAAGTGTCTGTCTGTCTCTTTGTCTGTCTGTCTGTCTGTCTGTCTGTCTGTCTGTCTGTCTGTCTCTATGTCTGTCTCTATGTCTGTCTGTATGGAAATTCTTCCCAACCAGGGTTCCTAAAATAAAATGTCAGTAAAGAGTAATGGGGTGAAGTACTTCAAAACGAGCACAGAAAGACGTTTGAAATATTTCCTTTTTTTCATTTGGAAGAAAAGTTAACAAGCCAGAAGCAGCGACGACTGAACGATTATGATGATATGATACTGAACCTTAATATGTAGTGAGTCCAGAAGTATGGGGCCGAATATCACAAAATCGATTTTATTTTTTATGATTTATTTTTTAAGCCTGTTTGTGACCTTGGATCTAATAGAAGTCTTCCCGGGGTTGCAGCTTTTTGCCTATTTGTAGGGCAGCTATGTTGTATGAGCACAGTTTAAAACGCGATTTAAAAGTTTTAACGATTTTTTAAAGAGTTAAGTTGGGGGCCACGAGTGTGATCGCGCTTTTTAGAAAGAGCTTTGTACATTTCACTTTTTTTTTTTTTTTACATATTACGTTTAATTTTTTCTGTTGCATTTGTTGTTCATACAATGTTTTTTTTTCTACATGTTGAGCTATAGTGTACTGTAGTCCTTTTAAGAGTTATTTTTAAGAAAACAGAAGATGCTACTACTAATAATAATTCCACATTAACAAAACCTTGTACGTAGAGTTGCCAAGCTGTGTGAAAACGAGAAAAAAAAATGACAAAAAGAAAGAAAGAGAGTTGAGAAAGATAATGGTTTAGCTGTAAAATAGTTAATAGAGAAAGAGAACCAACATATTTTTGCATTGCGATTGTTGTACGACTGAGGTGCTGTTTGGGGGGGTGGGGAGGGAAGGGGGGGGCTTTGAGGGTCTAAATGCTGGACCAGATGTTTTGGGGTTTTTAACTGTACTACAGCTGTTGTCGTTGGCGTTATCAGAGACTGTCGAAAAACACAAACGGAAACGGACTAGTGGACGGACGGACAAACTAAAACACTGTTGTTGTGGCTCACATCATTTCAAGGCTTAAAAAAGTCTGAATGTCCGTTTTTTTTTTCAACAAAAATATCTCAAAGAAAATCTTATACTCCTTTTCGTCTTGTGTGGCAATAAAAAATGCATTTCTCTCTTAGCTAAAATGCAAAAAAATCTTCCATAAAAAAATATATAATAATAATCGACCAAAATGTAAGTTTTTACTTGACCTGGTATCTCGAAAACCAGCTTTTTTTCCACAATGAATAAGCTACTGCTGCTTGAATGTGTATTTTTCCTTTAAAAACACCCTCTAGTGGTTAGATGTTGGTATTGCATCTCTGATAATGGGGGGGGGGCCTCAGTGAAATGCAATACCTACCATCACCACAAGGGGGCCAACCGATCCTAAGAAGCAGTGATCCTACTACAAAAGCTACAATTATTATGAAAGAGTCTAGATCACTGTATTCATGAGAGCACCTTAAAACAGCAACGCCGCTGGAGGCTTCTGCTGATCATTTATTACAAAATCACATACACACACAAGACGCATAAAAAAAAAATAACCCGCCAAAATGTCCGCCGAAAAAGTGGGCTAAAAATGCCAAATAAAAGTCGTCAGTAGATTGAAAGGTACTGACGTGACTTCCAAAATAAAGGGCCGCAGCAGCAGTTGTTTTGAGTCCATCCACGACGTATAATTAGTCCGTTTGTTTTTGTGTTGTGACAGTAATTCCTGATTTTTCGCCACGGCTGACGATTCCACAGAATAAGGAACCAAAAAAAAGTGACAGTGAGCGTGTAGGGAATAATCTTTCAAAAATATAAATTTTAAAAAGCACCTTTGGGCGAGCGCGAGCCAAAGCCCTCTGCACCTTTTCCCAAAGCACGCTCACTCTGTCACTCCCTGGCTGTGTTAGCAAAGCCCTACTAACGTCCTACTCATACTAAAAGCCCTACTTACGTCCTACTCATACTAATTTTGACGTCAATTTGAGTATGTGACGGTTGGGTATGCGAGTTTGTGTAGGCGAGAAATGCCCGGATGAGTACTTACTTTCGGGAAACATTTTGTGTATGGATCGACAGGATACTTTTCCTATACTCAACTGCCCCCACAATGCATTGCGTCTTTTCAAACGACATGGAAGTTTAAAAAAATAAAATAAATCTTTATTGCTTCTGTATACTTGCAGTGTAAACGGTCCGACGAACCTCGCATACACAATGGATCGTTAAGTAAACAGTATGTAGTATATACATGTTGAGTATGTAGGAGGGAGGACGTTAGTAGGGTCTTTTCCAACACAGCCCCTGTCTGTGGGTCTAATGCTGGTGTTCGGAAGTGAAGCTTTTGTCGATTTTTTTGGGGGGGTTTGAGGGGTTTGAGGGGTTGAGGGGTTTGAGGGGAGGGTGGGGGGGGAGGGGAGGGTGGGATATCGAGATGTAACGTGAGGGTTCCTTTTGTAAGTTCCTTATTTTTGTTTATTTTTATCTTTTTGTACTTTTTATTAACTTTTTGCTTTTGTATGTGTTTCTCTCTTCTGATTGGTTGTTTACTGTACAAATGATGATGATGAAGATGATGATGATGATGATGATGATGATGGAACTGGTCTTCCTCCCAATGTGGGGAGTGGGGCAATCAATTGACAAATGTGCAAACAGGAGGGGAGAGTTTAGGTGGGGGAGGGGGCCACCAGTGAAAGTCTTAATAAATGTTTGGGTTGATTCAGACAGACAGACAGGGGGTCCCACACTGAGCTACACATTGGTATGAAGTGCATTCTGATACTTTCTATCTAGATCGTTTTAAAAGAATCCCAGAAATGTATGTTCACCCAGCAAGCATTCGATGATCGGTGTGATAAACTAGCCAATCCAAACCATCATGAAACATTCACTGCAACAGTAAGGAATTGTTAAAAAAAAATCTTCAAGAAACTGGTTCAAAAAGAGGATTTGGCCATTGTTCAATCGATGAAAGAAGCGAAAACAGTGACAACCAATTCTGTCCAAATGCTTGTTGGGTCCTGATGTGTGCTGTCATATATGTATTGTATGGGAAATTATCTTGAAACAGGGTGGTTTTTTTCGTGTGTGTGTGTGTGTGTGTGTGTGTGTGTGTGTGTGTGTGTGTGTGTGTGGACCCCACTGAATGTCAGGAATCACGGTGTTTTAAAGTGTTGAAAAACTGCCTGAACTTGAGCAGAGAAAAAGCGAATGAAAGACTATTTTCAAATCAAGATCGTGAGGTGGAAAACCCTCCTAAGTTCCCTCTCCCCCCTCCCCCTCTTCATCCCTTCATCTTCCTCAGGCCTGTGACATCATCACAAAGCGCCGCGCGTCTCATTTCCTGCTCTCTGTAGTCTTCTGTCCACAAAACATTTAACTTACTTACTTAACGCTCTTTTACCCAAATCCCCACACACCAGAGACAACACACACACACACAAACACAAACACACACACACACACACACACACACACAGACACTCAAATACAAAATATATACTGTATTATGTACAAATTAATACAAAACGGGCAAACCTCTCAGATATATATACAGAAACTAGGCACGCAAACACACACACGCACACACACACACACACACGCACACACGCTTGCAGACTATATGCAGGCCTGTGCAAACACCAGAAACAACACACACAGACTCAAATACAATATATATATATATCCACTGTATATGTATAAATGAATACAAAAACAGGCAAACCTCTCAGATATATATACAGAAACTAGGCACACACACACACACACACACACACGCTTGTAGACTATATGCAGGCCTGTGCAAACACCATAGACAACACACACACACACACACACACACACACACACACACTCAAATACAAAATATGTTCATGTACAAAGGAATACAAAACAGGCAAACCTCTTATATAATATACAGAAACTAGGCACACACACACACACGTTTGCAGACTATATGCAGGCCTGTGCAGTGCTGTGCGTGTCTAAGTGTCACTAATGCAGTTTTTTTTCAATAATAATAAAACATTTACCAGTTTACCTCGGGAGCTGTTAGCCATAGCAGACCTAAATCCCCTCAGAAAAAAACAAGTATATACTCAGTGCTACGAGCTAGCGAGCGAGATAGCTAGCGGCTTCTTATACAAAGCAGGTACATTTTTATGATTTTCCCTGCGTTCCAATCCCCATACTTCCCTACTATTGAGTATGCCAGAAAATAACGTAGGATGTCCCAATACATGCAGGTCAATTGTAGTATGCTGAAAATGCATAAATGCCCCACTAACACTAACTCCAATAGTATTTTGGAGTATTTGTCTTTATTCTTGACATTTCTCGACATTATGAAAAAAAAACTTCCTTATCTGTTTTTTTTTTCTCTCCTGTAGCCCTTAAACTCTTCTGTACTTTAATATGTACTATGTAGTGTAGTAAAAAGAAAGAGTATGTGATTTGGAACGCAGGGTTTGTTTCAGGAATAAAAACCCCCTATGGGCCCTCAACAGAGCGCTCTTGGGACCAGTTGAATGCATATACAATAATACAAGCGCAGGGTTTTCACACTATACTGACACAAGCTTTTAGAGAGTCCATATCGACACAGTCTTACCTCAGTATCTTTTAAACAGACAACGGGTTAGAGGGACGGATGGGGCTTAATACATACAGTATACATGATTATACAGCAACCGTGAATGACTATTTTTTACTTCTCTATTCTCTCTCTCTGCCTCTCTCTCTCTGTCTTTCCCTCTGTGTCTCTCTCTCTCTTCCTCTCTCTGTATCTCTCTCTCTCTCTCTTCCTCTCTGTCTCTGTCTCTCTCTATCTATCTCTCTCTCTGTCTCTCTCTCTCTGTCTGTCTCTACCTCTCTCTCTCGTCTCTGGTGTCGTTGGGTGTTTAAAAAAAAATTAAGAAAAAAAAATATTCTGCAGAATTTTTTTCTCTCTCGTTTTTTATTTTTTATTTTTTTTCCAAACTATAAATATATAAATATATTAAACTGTACATTACGAACATAGACAAAGAACAAGCAGAAGCAGTACTACGGAGGTTTTGATTGTTAGATGTGCACTCGCAGCATGAGGTATTAATTATCTTTTACTATTCCGTCATAACCCAGAAGAAAAATGACAAAGTTCAGATGATAAAGGATAAACAGATTTTTTTTAAACGTAAACAAAAAAAAGATTTCAAAATAAAATAAAACTTAACAAAACAATGCAGTAGTCATGAAGTCTACTATTGTCCAAGAAAAATACCCAACCTTACCCCTTCCACACACACCTAGACCTAAACCCTATACTGTCTTACTACACACACACACACCTAAACCCTAGTGTCTACCGTCTTTCCACACACACTCACACACACACACACACTCGACAGCCCTATTCCCCTTGCACCCTACCCCACACCCCCTCCCCCCTCCCTGCCCCGTGTACATGCCAGTGTCTTCCCCCCCCCCCCCCCATGTGTTTCCAAGTGCCAATAACTTTGTGAATTCCTAACTGTGACCCAGTAATAAAGATACTTGCACATTAACTACTGTAAAGAGAAACCAGACTGACGATTCAAAATGAGGAATAAAATCTGAACATCTTAATAAAAAGGTTTTTAACAAATACAGGACGGACCTTGAGTGGCTGTGTCGGCTCTTTATTTACCTGTCTGTGTCTCTATCTATCTATATATCTGTCTGTAATGAATTGGATTTATATAGCGCTTTTCAAGGCACTCAAAGACGCTTTACAGGGTTCCAGGTTCCATTCATTCACACACAGTCATACTGGTGGTGGTAAACTACCATAGTAGCCACAGCTGCCCTGGGGCAGACTGACGGAAGCGTGGCTGCCATTCAGCGCCTACGGCCCCTCCGACCACCACCTCAAACATACAGCAGTCATACACATTCACACGAGGCAAGGTGGGTGAAGTGTCTTGCCCAAGGACACAACAACCATGACGCAGGTGGCAGAGCGGGGATGGAACCGCCAACCCTAGGATCATTGGCCAACCCGCTTAACCACCTGAGCCACGGTTGTATCCATCCATCTATGAAATAAGCTGTTGTTGGGGGTGAGATGTGATGTCATGTCTGAATGCCCTGTCTGCTTGTCTCCCTGCGTTCCAAATCACATACTTTTTGCTATCTATCTATCTATCCATCCATCTGTCTGTCTGTCTGTCTATCTATCTATCTATCTATCTATCTATCTATCTATCTATCTATCTATCTATCCATCCATCCATCCATCCATCCATCTATCTAAAAAGCAAGCTGGCTCCCATACTGAAAAATGCAATTGGATGTATTGGCATCTGCATTGGGGACATCCTAAATCTTTTTCAGGCATACTAAGTAGTATGGTACTAGTATGGGTGTTGGAATGCAGGGACAGTAAATGTACCCTGCATTCCAAATCACTTCCCCTTTATTTTTCTATTCTACATACTACATCTGACCATAAAAATAATCTAGTGTGCATGCAGAAGTAATATAATTGGGACATACTTTTACTTATTCATTTCATCATAACATTGCGCCTTGATCTTGCCTCTTACTTATACGTACAGCTCTGGAAAAAAATAAGAGACCACTCCAAATGTTCAGTGTCTCTGGTTTTACTATTTATAGGCATATGTTTGAGTAGAATGAACATTTTGGTTTTATACTATAAACTACTGACAACATTTCTAGCAAATTCCAAATACATGTTTTGTCATAAAGAGCATTGTTTAATAAGTAATGTAGAGATGAAGTTTTGAGAAAAATCCAGACTGGTCTCTTAATCTTTTTCCAGAGCTGCATATCCGTTTTCTACCATACTGGATAACAGAAAGTATATGGGATTGGAACGCAGGGTAAATGTAACGTCACATTATGCCGCCTGCCTCTCAGAATACGATATGAAGTTGTGCCCTATTTATAAACGAGTGCATTTTAATTAAAACTCACTCCCGTTACATTCACTATTCATTGAAAGCTTCTGACCTTAAATACAACATCACAGAGGGAACTGGAGCCATAGATTATGTATTCATTAAAAGTGGGCCAGCTAAGCCACTGTACAATTCTAAAATATATAGGGGAAGGTGGGGTGATTTGTGCAACTTTTTACTCAAAGTGATTTTAAAGTGAGGCCTTGACAGTTATGTCTCCAACTCAAATATGTACATATATTTCAGGATGTTGTGCATCCCTGGCAATAAAAACTTTGGATCTGGAATAAACTGTTTAAGAAATATAGCTTTCGGAAAAAAAGTTGTCTTGTCGCACAAATCACCCCACGTAGTGGGGTGATTTGTGCGTCATTGTGTCACAATGACAAAGTCACCATCATCATCTTTCTGGCCATCTGAACTCTCATCAGTGGTGTCGTTAAGTGGAATTGAGATGTCACTCTCTCCTGAGCTACTGTAGACAATCACTTTCTTTTGGTGACCAGCGTATACAGCCATGCCACTGGCACAACTCTCAGAAATGTACTTTGCACTAGTTGCTCCGTGCTTGTGGAACCAACTGCCACCTGACAAATGTGATTCCCCCTACATTTCTGCCTTTAAATCAAGGCTCAAAACCCATATGTACACCCTGGTGTTTCCTCCCCATTAACCTCTGCACTACTTACTTACCTCTGCACTACTATCTGTGTTTATGTGGATGTATGGGCTTTACGTCTTTTATTTTGGTTATTGTTATTTTACCTTCATTGTTTACCTACTGAATGCACTATGTACAGCACTTTGGACAGTGCAAACTGTCATAAATGTGCTTTTATAAATACATTTTACTTACTTATAACTCACCCAGGCCCTTGCGCACAAATCACCCCATCCCCAGAATTTTGGATAATAGGCATGATGCAGCAATTTAGGGTTGACATTGTGCTAACTATATAGACTCAAAGTGTAGCATACCAAAGCACTAAAACATGTGTCAAATGTTTTCAAACGTGTCTATAATTGTTCAGACACAATAATCAAAAAACCTTGATCATGGAAATTTTACTTTGAAAGGCAAAACACAGTTTTTTTAGCTTAAATGTGCTTATATCTTATTCCTTGTGTCTCCCTTCTTTACAGGATGAGTCAAATGGATGGCTCTTCTTAAATATGTGGTCACATTTCCAATTTCTTCCACGGTTTTCTAGAAACAAGGGGTTTTGCAACTTCCAAAATGCACAAATCACCCCACCTTCCCCTATATGTAGATATTCTTTGAAAAAACTCTTAAAAGCCATAGTGTGTAACTTCTGTCACCCTCCATGAGGAATTACTACAACACTGTCAGTGTATCTACACGAGGTAAAGCCTTCACTGATCGCGCATGGATTTTATAATTTCTGCTGTATGTCCGGGTTTTTTTTCTTAGCAGTAGAATCAACAACTGAAACATTTCTTGGGCTCTTCTTGGGATTTTTCTGAGCTCCTGCACTAGTGTCGGGGGTGCGACACCAGTTTGTAAACGCTGCCATACTGAGAAATACAGAGAGAGTTTTGTGGAGCTGATAGGCTTGATCAACTCTGTGTCAATGCGTTTGACGATGTCTTGACTGTAACCAACATTAATTTATATGAAAAAGTCACACACTGTAGCTTTAACTGTCTTTTTGTATCTTAATGTACTTAAAGATACAAACATTCTAAAACTGAAAAACGAGGGACAATCATGATTAACAAAATAAAAGGTTTGTTACATTATCGACCAGTTTTTAAATTTTTTATTTCATTTTTTATTTTTTTCATTATTTTTTCGTTGTTACATCACAACTGTACAGTTAAAACGATGGCTTAACCTTCAGAGACCTCGAACATGGAGTGAAACCCAGTGGAGTGCTAGATTTAAAATAGTCTGTTCATTTCCTCCTCACTGTAGCATTGAAGAAATGAGGTCTTCATTGAATATGTAAAAAGCATCATACAGCATCAGCAATGAAAAAAAAAAAATTAAAACAATTAAATGATTTTTCGGCAGTGAGGAAAACACCCCGAGCCCCTAAAAGCTGTATTTAAAACCTCGACTCTTTGAGTGAAAAACAAGGGAAGAATTTTGAGAATAAATATCCCCATAAAATTCACAATTTTTCTCTGTAACTGGGTGACAAAAATGACTGCACAAAAAAATCTGGATCACACAAAAAAAAAAAAATTGCGTCTGTATATAAAGCCTTTGCACAGGAATCATCATTTAAGATTTAAATTGTAAAGCATTTGATTGAGTGTAGAGTTAGTTACAGCACTGCAACACACACACACACCTTCGCGTGGGCAGCGTTACCGGACATGACACAAAAGGGAAAAAAAAAAAACATTGACCGACCACCTCCAGCAGAGGGCGCGGTAGGACAAAATCTGAGCCGTGTGTGGAGGCTTCCTGCCCGGCAACTGAAGCCCAGCCAACGTCCCCTCTCATTAGCTAAAGCTTTTTCAATAAGACAGAGAAGACGAACCCCATTCGATTTGATTCAAGGATTCCTATTCTCCAAAACGAGTGGGTAGAATTCCTCAACCAATCGTGTGTCAACTAACCGCCTACGTAGGGGCTTAGGGGACCTCACTTCACCTCACCAAGGAGACGTACAACAATCATTATGGTAAATTAACTGTTTTCAGTCTATGTAACTGGTAAAGCAAAGCCAGCATTGCGTGTGAGGGATTGGCCGCCATGCTCCTAATACAGGTGCATCTAAAATAAATGTTAGAATATCATGGAAA
>NC_137235.1:3266211-3276211 GCF_949987685.1 Ammodytes marinus | reverse complement strand
GTAAGAGTAAATAAAAAATTTAAAAAATCAACAAACGTATTTGTGCCAAAAAGTGTGGCCATTGTTTAAATTCAGCTAAAACAGTCGATTACCAGCTACACACAACACAGGTCAACTAACTGACAGGTATTGACTTTGAATCAATTAAATGTCTTCCTTCCTTATCTTCTTATGGTTGAATAAATAAGGGAGGAGGGGTGAGATTAAATAAGTTTATCTTTTTTGTCTTAATTATTTATTTCACTTTTTTTTCTGTATTCCTTGTCTGTTTATGTGAGGGAGGGGGGAGGGGGAGGAGGAAGGAGGAGGGGAGAGGGGGTTGGGTGTTGTGTGTGTATGTATTGTATGTGTTAACTTATTCTGTTTTTTTTTGTCCATATGTAAAAAAACTATAAAACCAAAAAAAAAAAAAAAAAAAAAAAAAAAAATCTTCTTCTTCTCACCCCTTTTCGAACGGGTAAAGTCAGTGTTTGACAGTTTATTTTCATTGTGTGGTTTTCATCGTGTGTAAATATCACTTTATATTGTAACTGTCCACTTGTTTAATTTATTTTATTGTTTATTATAGCTTTTTTTCTTTCTCTTTGCTTGTTAGAAATAAAAACCTTTTTCCAATTCAATTCCTAACACTCCAAACGGCTGAGAACAGACAGTGTAAGTTATTCAGTGGCACAGACAATGTGTTGGGAGCTGCAGCTGCTGCTTTTTCTTCTTAGACTAACTGTTGACTTTGTCTGACCCGTACAGTGTGTGTGTGTGTGTGTGTGTGTGTGTGTGTGTGTGTGTGTGTGTGTGTGTGTGTGTGTGTGTGTGTGTGTGTGTGTTTTATTAGAAACACTCGAGTTGCCGAAACACAACAGAGGTCTCCCGGGGCTATGCGTTGTGTAACCGTCTCTCTTCCAACATGGGCCACTTGTAACCAAGGGCAACACCATTCAAAAGAAAACATTCCCCGTGTGTGTGTGTGTGTGTGTGTGTGTGTGTGTGTGTGTGTGGAGACAGAGCTTGTGCATAATGACTATACAACAGTTTAAAAAGGTACAGTGTGTAAGATAGGTGTATTTAGGGGCATCTAGGGGTGAGATTTGAGATTGCAACACTCTCTTGTTAACCCCGCACGTTAGGAGAATTTACAGAAGCTACGGTGGCCTTCAAGGACAAGAAGCTATAATTACTAAAGATGGCATTGTCCACCACTGCCTCAAGTCTTTCCACAATATCAAGTGATGAGGTGAAGATGTATTTAGTTATTTATTCTATAGTACTTCTTCTTCTTGGTCTTCCAACAGGTGCATTTCCCCAGGACGCCCACTATATATAAAAACGCATATGGCCTTTAAGTTTAAGTTAAGTGTGCCCCGCTCCTATGTAGATACAAAATGCTCATTCTAAGGTTATACAAAATAATAAAAAGCCATCAGAAACTAATAATACCAAGATTGTACTGAAAAAAAAAAAACTTTTCCACACTGCACCTTTAAGTGGTTTAGTTTGTATTTTACATATCAGTTAACCTAACAGCATAATTAAGTCATATTTTAAAGGTGCAGTGTGTAATATGACATCATCAAGAAAGTTCTACAAAGTTCTAGAATGCAACACTCCCTGGGTAACCCCAACCCTTTCAAATAATAACAGAAGCTACAGTGGCCTTCAAGGACAAGAACAATTCAAAATTTTAAACAATGCACCTGATGCCATTCCAACTATGACATTTTCAAGATGGCAGCACTAGGCCTTGGTCCAAAATATGCAGAAATATGGACATATATGAGACCCTTTCTAAGGGAAAAAAAATTATTAAATTTTTTTTTTCAGCTACCTAAAAAATCTGCTAGGAAATAAAACCCAAAATTCTACACACTGCAGGTTTAAGGGTTATAGAGTAGGGTAAAATAGATGTAGAGTAGATGTAGAGTAAAGGTAAAGTAGAGTAAATATGATTCAGGCAATTATGCTACGAGGCTAACGACATACTGTTTGAACACGTGATCAACAGTTGTTTTGCATGTAACTGCCGTCCTTATGCAACATGGAGGAATTCCAGGAATGACTGGAACGCTGGCTGACTGCTAAATAACTTCCTTGTTCTCTCCTACGCCCTTTGTAATACCTACTCGGTAGTTTGCACTAGAGTGAGCATTCACTTACACACGCACATTTTCTGCTTTTATATTGATGTTATTATTATGTTGTTATTATATATAATTTGTTATTATTAGTTGTTTATCACTTTATGTAGTCATATGATTTTTTTGTACGTTTATGTTGTGTTTCCTTATAACTTTGTGAAATTTTAACATTATTTAGGTGGAGGCTTCAAATAAGCCCATCGGGTTTTCTGCCTCTCCCTGCACTGTATGTTATTTGTATTCTTTGCCATTCTTTGTGTATGTTTCTTTTTTTAATTGTGCAAATAAATAAAAACTAAACTAAACATTCAATTCACTATTCACATTTTACTTTAGTACTTCCATGTAAACATCTGGTCAATGATCAAATTCCTTCGTGATTTTCTCTACTTATGACATCTATTGCAGCATGTCCGTCCTGGGAGAGGGATCCCTTTCTCTGTCAACTCTCCCTGAGATTTCTCAATTTTTTAATCCCAATAAAAGGGTTTTTTACTGGGAGTTTTTTTCTCAGCCGAGCTAAGGGTGTAAGGGCAGAGGGTGTCGTACTGTATGGAATGTAAAGCCCACTGAGGGAAAATGTCTATTTGTGATATTGGGCTATACAAATAAAACTGATTTGATTTGATTTGAAAATTGAGACAGACCTATTGCATATGTACAGCGCCAGGTTACAAACAATAACTAATGAAAATAGTGCAATAAAAATATAAATATAAAATAAATATTACAATTATACATTTCATTTGGAGTGCAAGTTTAAGGTGTTCAGATATTTTATTTTACCAGGAGGTAGATAATGTTCTAGGCAAGGACTTAATTTCTTCCATTACATGCATTTTAAAAATACAAAAAGAGGGTTTATTTTTAATCGTTTTAAATGTATTGAATATAAAAAGAAAAAAAATCAATAATACATTTCCAATTCCCTAAAATAATCTGAAAAACAAACCCTCCTGTATCAGTTGGAATATAAAAGATTTATTTCTTAAATAAAAATCACAAATAATTCCAAGTTTTTTGTGCTGCTGTGTTGTTACCTGCACAGACGTCCTGGTCCTCTCTACGAAGGCTCTCCTCTCCTGCAGCTCGTTGTCCACCAGTTTAAACTTCCCCGGGTTCGACTCCACGATATCTGGGACGAGTTAAGGGCCAAACGGACACTACACAGAGACGGGATGGTTTCTAACATAGACTGTATGTAAACTATGGATTTGGGCTGCCCTGGTAGAGTGTGTACCATTTAGGGTAAAAGTCCTGGTTGAAACAGGTTTGAATTTGGCCCGGGCCGTTTACTGCAAGTCTTCCCCCCCTCTCTCTCTCCCTATTTCAACTGTGTGCCTGAAACTATACTATTATAAACAGGTGGTGAAAAACACCAACCAAAAAAAGTAATACATAAAAATAAAAATGTATAGTAAAAATTAACTCTCATATTCCCCGGTTTCAAACTGTCCATCATGTATTAACTTTTAAAACTCTGCAGCTCTTTCAAAATGCTTGTAATGCATTTATTTAAAAACAGCTTATATAATCTAAGGAGAAGAATATGTTCGACAAGGAAAATGCTAATATAAAGCACAGGAAATTTATCTAGAACAATTTTTGTGTTGATTTATAATAGTGAATATGTCCACAATTTAATAATTATACTTTTTACACTACATACAGTATCACAAGGAAACAGCATTTTAATGTTGTTTTCTTTATGTAGTTGAAACAAGCCATCACAGCGCTGGAAAAAATTAAGAGACCACTTCAAATATTTAGTGTCTCTCGTTTTACTGTTTATAGGCATATGTTTGAGTAGAATGAACATTTTGGTTTTATAATATAAACTACTGACAACATATCTACCAAATTACCCCCCAAAATATTGTCATTTAGAGCATTTTCATTAAGTAATGTAGAGATAAAGATTGAAGAAAAATCCAGACTGGTCTTTTTCTTGAGTTGTATAAACAACACAGTGCCTGCTATAGTGCTACAAGTTCAAAAAACTAATTATAGTCTAATCTAACATCTCTTTGTAAAATATAATAACCACAGTCATTCCTCCTCCTCGTGGCCTTAGGACACGTTTAACCACTAGAAAAGGAAGCAACTTGTTTTCCTTCCTTCGCCTGAAGATAGTTAACTATCAAAAAGAAAATGTACCGCCATTTTTTCTAAATACTCAAAGGGTCTTTTTGTATTTCTTTTTCTGTTTCTATTGTACATATAATAAGTGTGTGTGTGTGTGTGTGTGTGTGTGTGTGTGTGTGTGTGTGTGTGTGTGTGTGTGTGTGTGTGTGTGTGTGTGTCTCTTGTAATTCTTATCTCTGCATAACTATCATGTAAGTAAAATGGTTCCGGATCTAAAGAAGCTCATGACATCGCCTGAATACTTGGATAGAGAACGAGAGAACGAGAGAGGAGAGGAAATACAGACAAAGCTTTTGTTTGTTTTAAAAATAGTGTTGTGTCGGTCATGAGGAGATAGGGGGAGGGGGAAAATATACCCTGCGTTCCAAATCTCATACTCTTTCTTTTTCTATTCTACATACTACATCTGACCATAAAAATAATCTAGTTAGGATGCAGTAGGCATACTATTGGGACATACTTTTACTCTTTTATTTCATCCTAACATTGCGCCTTGATCTTGCCTCTTGCTTTTACATCCGTCACATCCTCGTTTGTTTTCATACGGAGGCTTCGTCGATGTGACGTCACTTCACGTGCGCAATGGATTGTGGGACAGAATCGCCCAGAATAGCATGCTGATTTTAACACCAAAAATCTCGGCCGGATGTAGTAAAACATCCGGGTATTTCTAACCATACTAAATCTGGCCACAAGAATCGGGACATCCTAAATCTTTTTTTCTACCATACTAAATAGTACATAGTATGGGGATTGGAATGCAGCAGGGATACTGTATTCCTACTCTGGTTACAGACTGTTCTTTAAACCTGCAGTGTGTAGAATTTTGGGTTTTATTTCCTAGCAGATTTTGTAGAAAATAATTATAATATCCATAAGTACATTTAATTTAGTGCATAATAGCTGATTTTTTTTTTTAGAATTATTATTTTTTTCCTTTGAAAGGGTCTCATATATGTCCATATATCTCCATACTTTGGACCAAGGACTTGTCACCGCCATTTTGGAAGCGTCATGGTTGGAATGTCATCAGGTGCATTCTTTAGAATTTAGAATTGTTCTTGTCCTTGAAGGCCACTGTAGCTTCTGTTATTATTCAAAAGGGGTGGGTTTGCATTCTAGAACTTTGTAGAACTTACTTGATGATGTCATATTACACACTGCACCTTAAAATGTAATGTTTAGTTGGATTCTTAGACAATGAAAAAGTGCAATAAAATCTCCTGACTCCATTTCTGTTATAACTTCTACACTTATCTGTCAAGTTTAATAATGGGAGCACCCACCACGTGACGTAAATAGTAGCTAGTATTGGTGTTGGAACGCAGGGTAGTTTTAAAAAAAAAAATTGTTTAGAGAATAGCTATTTTCTATTTTTCTACGATTTCTTATTTCTTTTTTGAATTTTCCTGTTGTAATGTTATTTATATATAACATTGTTTTTATTGAAGCTGACTCAGGGAGATTCGCACAAGAATCCCAATGCACGTGTACTTGTACCTGTGCAAATGGCAATAAATATATTCTATTCTATTCTATTCTTATTTGAAAGGATACTGATGGTTTCACTGAGGTCCTCGAGGTCCCAGTCTATGGCTCGTAAACAGTTCCTCAGTTCATTGGTGCTCCAGTCCAACTCATCACGGCTCACCTGAGGGAAAGAGACAGACAGACAGACAGAGAGAGAGAGACATAGACACACAGACAGACAGACAGACAGACAGACAGACAGACAGACAGACAGACAGACAGAGAGAGAGACATAGACACACAGACAGACAGACAGACAGACAGACAGACAGAGAGAGAGAGACATAGACACACAGACAGACAGACAGACAGACATAGACACACAGACAGACAGAGAGAGAGAGAGACATAAACAGACAGACAGACAGACAGACAGACAGACAGACATTATTATACGTACAATATAAACATTCAGCCTCTTTTGTTGCCAGATCTCATGAAGGGATTTTCTTCTGAAATCATATTTTTTCATTTGAATACTTTAACTTTCTATATCATATTCATTGTACGAAGGGAGAACCACTAAGCCTACTTTGTTTGGATTGTAAAAGAAATGTAGTTATCACTCAAAGGAAGGCTAATCCAGAAATAACAAAAAAAAAAAAAAAATAAACTTCATTTAATGAATGGGCAGCAAGCTTAAAAGGTGCAGTGTGTAATATGACATCATCAAGAAAGTTCTACAAAGTTCTAGAATGCAACACTCCCTGGGTAACCCCACCCCTTTCGAATAATAACAGAAGCTACAGTGGCCTTCAAGGACAAGAACAATTCTAAATTTTAAACAATGCACCTGATGACATTCCAACTATGACACTTTCAAGATGGCGGCACTAGGCCTTGGTCCAAAATATGCAGAAATATGGACATATATGAGACCCTTTCTAAGGGAAAAAATAATAATTCAAAACATTTTTTCAGCTATTATGCACTAAATTAAATGTACTTATGGATATTATAATTACTTTCTACAAAATCTGCTAGGAAATAAAACCCAAAATTCTACACACTGCAGCTTTAAACAAGCAACTACACTTTAGAATCAAGCCCAAAAAAAATTGCAACCTGCATGAACTAATATTTGTAAGAAAAAAAAAAAAAAAAAGACCAAAGTCGCGTATAAAAGCAGACTTGGCAACGCTGCAATCAGACAAGAAAAAGTCTTTAGTACGATTGAATGCTTAGAAAAACACCTGTGTATGTGGCTGGTGATTCAGAGTCTATTAGCAGAACACACAAAGCGCTAATACTGAGGCACGATGTTTACATGCAAGACGTGACTCATTGTAGTAAGACAATGGAACATGTGTGTGTGTGTGTGTGTGTGTGTGTGTGTGTGTGTGTGTGTGTGTGTGTGTGTGTGTGTGTGTGTGTGTGTGTGTGTGTGTGTGTGTGTGTGTGTGTGTGTGTGTGTGTGTGTGTGTGTGTGTGTGTGTGTGTGTGTGTGTGTGTGCGTGCGTGTGCGTGTGTCCGGACAAAAACGTTAAATAGACAACAACGAATAATGTATAATATTTTTAGATGCAACAGCCACAATATGATTGTTAAAGACTTGTCTTTGAGACATTCAGTGATTTTGAGGTTTAAAAGGTGTAATGTGTAAAGGGATATTACCAGTAAACCACCTGCACGTGACTTAGATTGGCTCATAGTTGCCATAGCGATAGCAGTGATGTGTGCAGTGTTAGAGGATATATTGCTGTGTATGAAAAGCCCTACTAACGTCCTACTCATACTAAAAGCCCTACTAACGTCCTACTCATACTAAAATCCCTACTAACGTCCTACTCATACTAAAAGCCCTACTAACGTCCTACTCACACTAAAAGCCCTACTAACGTCCTACTCGTACTAATTTTGACGTATGCGACGGTTGTGTATGCGAGTTTGTGCAGGTGAGAAATGCCCGGATGAGTACTAATTTCCGGGAAGATTTTGTGTATGGATTGACAGGATACTTTTCCTACTCAACCGCCCCACAATGCATTGCGTCTTTTCAACGACACAGAAGTTTTTTTTTTTTAAATTCTTTATTGCTTCTGTATACTTCAGTGTAAACGGTCCGACGAACCTCGCATACACAATGGATGGTTAAGTAGACAGTATGTAGTATATACATGTTGAGTATGTAGGAGGGAGGACGTTAGTAGGGCTTTATGGTTAAGTAGACAGTATGTAGTATATACATGTTGAGTATGTAGGAGGGAGGACGTTAGTAGGGCTTTATGGTTAAGTAGACAGTATGTAGTATATACATGTTGAGTATGTAGGAGGGAGGACGTTAGTAGGGCTTTATGGTTAAGTAGACAGTATGTAAGTATATACATGTTGAGTATGTAGGAGGGAGGACGTTAGTAGGGCTTTATGGTTAAGTAGACAGTATGTAGTTTATACATGTTGAGTATGTAGGAGGGAGGACGTTAGTAGGGCTTTATGGTTAAGTAGACAGTATGTAGTACATGTTGAGTATGTAGGAGGGAGGACGTTAGTAGGGCTTTATGGTTAAGTAGACAGTATGTAGTTTATACATGTTGAGTATGTAGGAGGGAGGACGTTAGTAGGGCTTTATGGTTAAGTAGACAGTATGTAGTTTATACATGTTGAGTATGTAGGAGGGAGGACGTTAGTAGGGCTTTATGGTTAAGTAGACAGTATGTAGTTTATACATGTTGAGTATGTAGGAGGGAGAGGACGTTAGTGTGACGTATCGGTGCTCACCTGTGTTCCCTCCTGCAGCAGTTCCTCCCATCGATCAAACAGGCCACGCGCTCGAGACAGGGCCTTCTGCACCTCCCTACACAGACAGACAGACAGACAGACAGACAGAGAGACAAACAGACAGACAGACAGAGAGAGAGACAGACAGACAGACACACAGACAGACACACAGACAGACAGACAGACAGACAGACAGGCAGGCAGGCAGACAGACAGACACACACAGACAGACAGACAGATAGACAGACAGAGATACAGACAGAGATACATACACACAGACAGACACACACATACAGACACACGTACACACAAACACAGAGAGAGAGAGAGTGAGACAGAGACAGACAGACAAATATATACACACACACACACACACACACACACACACACACACACACACACACACACACACACACACACACACACACACACACACACACACACACACACACACGTACACATTAATAGCATAGCCCCCCTGATACTGTAAACTAGCCCACTTCACCCTTCACACACCGGACTACACCCCTCGGTTTAACCAAAACAAATACACATGCTACGTTCACATCCTCTTATAAACTTCGCAACGGCTCGTAAACTGCCTGACAACAGCTTGACAACAGCCTCCCAGGTGAAAGGCAAGTTAAACATTAAACAATACACATCCCAGACTTTAGCTAGACCCAAACAAACTCTGTGGTAAGTCTAAAACAAACAAGTAGGCTACAACGCGACTGGCTACCAGCACTGGTTGCTAGTTAGCCTGAGCTAGCCGTGGAGCTAACTTCGCTTATGTAACTTTATGTTCAAATGGCGAATTAAAACCACCCGCTGTCAGGTTGAGCTTTGAGTGTGTACGTTTTTTGAGTTGTCAAGAGGTAGCGCGGAGTTTTTACGTCTTAATTTAATACATTTCTTACCCTTTCACAACGAAAAACGGGTCTTCTATCGACATGATGCTTGCTTCCTATTCGCTCCCGGCGCATGCGCACTCAGCGGGTACAGTTCAAACGGTGACACTATGCAAATAATCTGTCACCCAGTTGTTACTCAGCTGATTCAATATCACACAGTTATGGTTATGTGTTGCCTATGACAATCTAATTAATTATATACATTTAATTTAATTTCTTACATCTTCAACAAGAAGTAGGCCACATAAAATATAGGTGTTTAGTAATACAAATAAGAACCATACATTAAACCTGCAGTGTGTAGAATTTTGGGTTTTATTTCCTAGCAGATTTTGTAGAAAGTAATTATAATATCCATAAATACATTTAATTTAGTGCATAATAGCTGAAAAAAAAATTTGAATAATTTTTTTTCCCTTAGAAAGGGTCTCATATATGTCCATATTTCTGCATATTTTGGACCAAGGCCTAATGCCGCCATCTTGAAAGTGTCATTGTTGGAATGTCATCAGGTGCATTGTTTAACATTTAGAATTGTTCTTGTCCTTGAAGGCCACTGTA
>NC_137235.1:3256211-3261211 GCF_949987685.1 Ammodytes marinus | reverse complement strand
TGTTTATCCCTGACATTTCTCGACATAACGAAAATAAATCTTCCTAATCTGATTTATTTTTTCTCTCCTGTGGCCCTAAAACTCTTCTGTACTTTAGTATGTAGTGTAGTAAAAAGAAACAGTATGTGATTTGGAACGTAGGGATAATGTGTGACATGATAATACAAAGGTCAAGTCACTACTATCAAAGCATTTCACAACCTGTCCACCAGATAAGAAAAAAAAAACTCCCCTATGACCAAAAACCCTCACATAGAAACACACACACACACACACACACACACACACACACACACACACACACACACACACACACACACACACACACACACGCACTAACACACACACACACACACACACACACACAAAGCCCTCACATAGAAACTTTGACGTTCGGAAACAACTAGGATTTTTTTTTTTTACTTAAAAATAGCCTGTGATTATTTTCCACTTGCTTGCTTGACTCGATGCCGTCCAGCTCAGCTAAATGTAGATTTTTTTTATCACCGGAAAATTTGAGTCTTTTTTTTTTTGTGTGTTTGAGTGTTGAAGTATTGTAGGAACAATTTTCGCCACTGGAACTAAACTAAACATAAGATTGAGTTGACTTTGAGTCGCACTGGGCATAACAAAAGACACTGGCCGTGAGTCAACAAGCAAGCCAGGAACTCTGTCTAAAAATATACACACACACACACACACACCATGACCCAGTACTTTACGATGCTGTCCAGTGCTCCTTGTAAGGATGGCCTATTTTCAAATGTGGAAAATGCAACTTGCTCCTATGTGTGATGTATTTTCTTTGTTATTACTTATCTATTGAATGCAATTTTTCCAATGTCTAATCTTGATGTATTTTTGAATGGCCTTGAATTGTCTGACTTGTGCTATATAAATAAACTTGCCTTGCCTACAGCTCTGGAAGAAATCAAGAGACCACTCCAAATGTTCAGTGTCTCTCGTTTTACTATTTGTAGGCATATGTTTGAGTAGAATGAACATTTCGATTTTATAATATAAACTACTGACAACATTTCTACCAAATTCACAATAAAAATATTGTCATTTAGAGCGTTTTCAATGATTAATGTAGAGATAAAGATTTAAGAAAAACCCAGACTGGTCTCTTCATTTATTCGGGGCTTATATGTGAAGTCACTCAAAACTAATGTTATACTATCAATAAAGCATAACAAAAAATAAAAAATAAAAATAAACTAATGTTATTGTTTAAACCCTAACCCCTGTGCTACTTTTTTAAAGGTCATTAGATAACTAGATAGTGAACGGTGCCAAGATGCAACTCAACACCGGCGCAAACACCAGACTGTGCGTCATACACACACACACACACACACACACACACACACACACACACACACACACACACACACACACACACACACACACACACACACACACACACACACACACACACACACAGAAACAGGCTCAGCCACTCTCACCACAAAGTCAACAGGCAACCGAATGCTTTACAAAAACAACGCTGTTAGATTAAGACCCACTGATAACCAAGGAGTCAGAAAACTGCATGTGTCAGCAGATATGGTCAAATCTGGGACATGTGAATTCATCTAACTGTTAAAGGAATACTTCACTCATACGGAACCGGCGTTCTATCATTATAAAATCGCTATTATAATATAATGAATGAGGTTTTTCTTCCCTCAGTCTTCCCTCTATACTACATAGGATCTCAAGAGTTCAATACACCTTCATATTTCCACCGGGGAAGTAGGTCTTTAAAGGGGCACTGTGTAACATTTTAATTAATTTCTTAGCTAAAATCAATATCCTCATTCATAAATATGTCCACATTGGTGTAAAATCACCTCTGCCAATAATCTGAATTATCCTCCTGAGCGGAGAATTACAAATATTGATATTACATTTTGTACATTGAGCAGGCAGGTCTTATGGAGGCATCCATGTTTTTGGAATGTCATCAGGTGCATTGTTTAGAATTTAGAATTGTTCTTGTCCTTGAAGGCCACTGTAGCTTCTGTTATTATTCAAAAGGGTTGGGGTTACCCAGGGAGCATTGCATTCTAGAACTTTATTGATGATGTCATATTACACAGTGCCCCTTTAAAGTTTTTTTTTTAATGTTTTAGACACTTTACAATAAGTAAACCTATACTTTTTTGTTGGTGCTGTGCTTTTTTCGTGGAAAGAACTTGTCTGGTGAACTTGTTTTACAGTCATTTGAAAATCATATGAATAATAGTCTAGCTCACGTGATATGGAAAACTTGCTGTAGTTGTGCAAAGCATTCTAGAGGAGGGCTTTATAGATTTGTGTCAAATTTTGATATTAAAAAACTGAAATTTTCATGCATATATCTGAATAGTTGCAGACTCATTTTGTCATGTATGTTCCTGTCCATCTGGCAAATGTCGCGCCAAAATAGTTAGACTCATAATGTCACTAAGTAACTAACTATGCTGATTATAGTGTTATGTGTTCAGTATCATTAGGTGGCCACCCAGGTAAAATCTCTGCCAAATTTCCAGGTCAGCTATATAGAGGCAAGGCAAGGCAAGTTTATTTATATGGCACAATTCAGACACAAGGCCATTCAAAGTGCTTTACAGGGGGCAAGATTACAATGCATAATACACATTAGTAAACAAATGAATAAAACATTTAAAAGCGAATGAATAACATTTAAAAAGTACAGGTTAAAATGGAAACAGAAAAGTCTTTTGAGTCCTTCGGGAATAAAGCGCTATATGAATCCTATCCATTATTAATATTATTATAACTCATTTCACATTACACATAATGTTCCATGGTTTACAAAGAAAATATTGATTATTGCAGCTTCTGACTGTGAAAAAAAAGTGTAATAATGACCAAAAAATTAACACTATTAGATGTATACTGTGATTTATTACACAAAGCAAGCTAGCAAAAGGAATAGACTAAACAATGTGTGTGTGTGTGTGTGCGTGTGTGTGTGTGTGTGTGTGTGTGTAGCTATGAGAACAATTTAAAAAATGTCGGACACATGATTGGTAGTTTAAGGAGCTCAAACCCCACTGTTTAAACACACTTACACACACACACACACACACACACACACACACACACACACACACACACACACACACACACACACACACACACACACACACACACACACACACACACACACACACACACACACACAGTGCCAGAAGTAAGTTGCAAATAAAATTGGCCAACTTTCCCAATTATATAATGTTATTTGTGGCAACAGTTTCCATGCTCGCTGCCCGCAAATGTCATATTTTGGCAACCAGGTCGCGTCCCCGTCCTACCAACCAAACAGTGTTTATACTATAGGGAGAGGAATACTAGGCCCCACCCTCTCTCACACACCCTCACACACACACACACAGAGACTTACACACACACACACACAGAGACTTACACACACACACACACACACACACACACACACACACACACACAGACTTAGTTACACACACACACACACACACACACACACACACAGACTTAGTTACACACACACACACACACACACACACAGACTTAGTTACACACACACACACACACACACACACACACACACACACATACACACACAGATACTTTGTTACTTACACACACACACACACACACACCCTCACACACACACACACACACACACACACACACACACACACACACACACTCCGCCCTCTAGGCCTGCAGGCACTCGCACTGTAAAGTATAATCACACACATAACACTGTGTCCATAGCAACAGGCTGGGTACAGACAGTGAGGTGAAGTCATGTCAGGTCGTTTTCTCTTTGCAGAAGGACATTCATGAATATTCTTCAGTAACACATTTTAAGTGCAAACTGGGCTTTCTGATCAATGTAGTCTAATGTAATACTTACCACACAAACCAACAAACAATAATAATAATAATAATAATAATACATTTTATTTATATAGCGCTCTTCTCTCACTCAGAGCGCTTTACAAAAAAAATAAACAATAAACAAACAAAAATAACATGTAGAGTTGGGTTGGTGGGTGAACTAGGGGTAGGCAGAGGAGAAGGGTTGGGGTTACCCAGGGAGTGTTGCATTCTAGAACTTTGTAGAACTTACTTGATGATGTCATATTACACACTGCACCTTTAAATGTGTTGTTTTACCTAGTTGCTGCTCTTTCTATTTACCTTGTAAACTGTATATATATATTTATTGTTGCTGTTTTTTTTTCTATTTTACTTGTATATTGCATATTTTCATGTTTCCAAACAAAAATAACATGTAGAGTTGGGTTGGTGGGTGAACTAGGGGTGGGCAGAGGAGAAGAGACGGGTCTTCCAGTCCATGTTTTCTGTCCTGCCTGGTGAGCTGCTGCCTGACAGAAGCGGTGAATGGTCCAATACACATCCGTTTATACCTCTACACTATTCTTTTGATGGATCCCTGTAAAGTTGAACAGTTTAAAACGTTGCTGAAGACTCACTTTAAAGATATATATATATTTTTTTTTTGGCATTTTTTTTATGCTTTATTGATAGTGTATAGAGACAGAGTTGAAATGGGGCAGAGAGGGGAGTGACATGCAGAGAACGACCCGCGGGCTGGAATCGAACACGGATCCGCTGCTGGCCGAGGCCCATGGGGGGGGGGGGGGGGGCGCCCTACCAACTGAGCTAAGGGCGCTGCCAGACTTTGACACTCCTCCCTTTTTCCTCATGTATTTTATATGTTGTTTTGTATTGTATCTTGTACAGCACTTTGGTCAACTGATGCTGTTTTTAAATGTGCCATAGAAATACATAGACTTTGACTTTTAATAGCATTTCTAGCAGCATGTAGGGTGCTTTTAACATGTACAAAATAACTGTTTGAATTATAAGCTCGACCATTTCCGTAAATGTAGTGTCACGATTTTATTTTGAGAATTTAATGCATTGCAATGGAGAGTTTATGTATTTCAATATGCGATTAGAGAAACAAAAAACTT
>NC_137235.1:3238711-3243711 GCF_949987685.1 Ammodytes marinus | reverse complement strand
ATGAAAACTGGGTCATATATGTGTGTGTGTTTGTGTGTGTGTGTAGGTGTGTGTGTGTGTGTGCGTGCTTGTGTGTGTGTGCGCGTGCTTGTGTGTGTGTGTGTGTGTATGCATTAATCTGTTTTTAAGTAGCAATAATTATTCTGTTAGAAAATAATTCCAGGCTATTGTGTGTATCATGTCGTAAAACTTTAAAAAATAAAAATAGTCCTTTAATTGGTTTAGCTAACAAATAAAATGCTACTGCTTATTCATGCAAATTAGTTTAGGGACATATTGTTTTTTAGTGTTGGGGACAAAATGAGTGACAGATGGTATAAGGAAACACACACACACACACACACACACACACACACACACACACACACACACACACACACACACACACACACACACACACACACACACACACACACACACACACACACACATTAGTAAACAAAGTGCGGATCAGTTTTCGGCTATAAGCTTAAAACTGTTGTGATGGAGACAATGTTGTTGATTCCAAAGGAGATTACCGTTCGATTGTCTTTTGTTCTGTTTTGTTTTGGCCAGGCATCAAGATTCTCATAGTTTTTGGGTGAATTCTGGTTGAGTTCAGTAAATAAATTCATATTATATTGTAAAGAAAAGGGCATTTAGTTATGCTGCTCCTTTTTCATGGAACCAGCTGCAAAATGTGTTAAAACTTAAAGGAATACTTCACCCATACAGAACCAGCGTTCTATCATTATAAAATCACTATTATAATATAATGAATGAGGTTTTTCTTCCCTCAGTCTTCCCTAATTCTTCCCTTGGCCCAGGGGCCTGTTTCAGGTAGCTGGTTTTGAGGCAACCCAGAGTTTGTTCGCTCTGAGTTGGTGGAAACTCTGGGTTTTCCGTTTCAGGTAGCAGGTTCAGTGCAACCGAGAGTCAGTTACTGCGGCAACATACGCCGTGGGTCTAACCTGCTGGATAGGTGGTTAGACCTACCCTGAGTTTGTTTTCACTTTACGCTGCAGCTCCGACTGAAGAAAGAGTGTCACTGTCACACGCGTCCCTGTTCAGTTTAAAGCAAAATCACTCCATAGAAATCTCCATCGGGATGTTTTTATCATTTCCTGATGATTTTACGTTTGACCAATCATTTATCTGATCAGTAGCCTTGTTCTCAGCCCTCGGTCCGTTCATATAGGCGGCCACCTTACACATCGTGACATGCTCTACATTCAGATTAATAAACCTATTTGTAGCCTATTGTATGTTTTTTAACGTCTGTGCCACTGAACAGATTTATGTCAGGTGGATTCATGTAACGCTGCGGCTGCACGCGATCGTTGTAGTTCACTTGTGCGATCCTAAAGTCACAGACAAGCCTCGTTAAATAGCCTAATATGAATATAAAAATTATATAATAATTTAAACTGTGATCACTTGAGGAAAATGGATCTGGTAATAAATCAATCAGGCTCTTCAATTTAAACTGTCACCTAATGTGTCTTGACGTTAATGTATTTCACTCCCCATTTAAAAGAAGCGACAGTCTGTTCTGTTTACTGCACAGTAGGCTTTAGGCACTGTCAGTAATGCTGTGCCGCGCCAGCTTTATTACTTTACAGCTGATATGCGTAACTTTTTAAGATAGACTATGGCTTCTCATACGGAAGCGAAATGATTATCTTGACAAAAAATGTTTGCTCTGTTTTTTTCTGAATTGCCGAGGAGATTAGATCAGAGTTATGAGACAATATCCCGTTAATTCTTCTCCATAGGCTACCATAAGCTCATTCGTTAATATTTCTAACTCTAGTGGGAGGAGCGGAGATTTCTTTTTTTCTTTTTTGAGAAGTGGAGAAGTGGGAGGATCAATCATTTGTTTCTTCTGTTTCCATGGTGAATCATGTTATCAGCGATCCATTGACGATGGCTTTTATGCACACGCTCCACCCAGAGTGAACACGCTCAGAGTTGATTAACCCAACGCTGATCCACTGTTCTGAAACCGAAAACCCAGAGTTGCTTATCAACCCTGCGCTCTGAGTTTACCAACTCAGAGCGCAGGGTTAAACCCAGAGTATGTAAAACCAGCTACCTGAAACAGGCCCCAGCTGTCCTGTTAATCCTAACCCTTACTGTGATGTCACAAGACGGAAACTGTAGGGTTAGACAGTGAGACCATAAAACACTCTTTCTGCCTTTTCTCAGGCTAAGATGATCCGATTTCATTTTTTTTTGCACATTTATACTAAATAGGATCTCAGAGTTCAATACACCTTCATATTCCAACCGGTGAAGTAGGCCTTTAAGGAGCTGGTTTCTCTAAACATGTTTAAAGGTGCACTGTGTAATATGACATCATCAAGAAAGTTCTAGAAAGTTCTAGAATGCAACGCTCCCTGGGTAACCCCACCCCTTTAGAATAATAACAGAAGCTACAATGGCCTTCAAGGACAAGAACAATTCTAAATTCTAAACAATGCACCTGATGACATTCCAAAAACATGGATTCCTCCATAAGACTTACCTGCTCAATGTACAAAATGTTAAATTAATATTTGTAATTCTGCGCTCAGGAGGATAATACAGATTATTGGCAGAGGTGATTTTACACCAATGAGGACATATTTATGAATGAGGATATTGATTTTAGTTAATCAATTACTTAAAATGTTACACAGTGTCCCTTTAAGTCATTGCTTAATGATGTTGAAGCTCTTCTGTCTGTACATGCTCTGAGTCTGTTTGATGATGTTCTGACTGTGACTCTAATTTTATGTTCTCTGTTGTTTTTTTATTTTTATTTGCTTTTTCAATATATCAAAGTGCAAAGTTGTTCCCTTGTTACAGATGATACTTATGACACTCATAGCAAAACAAACAACAAAAAAGAAATTTCAAAACACCCAAAAATGGGGGGCGCCCTTAGCTCAGTTGGTCGGGCGTCCCCCCCCCATGGGCCTCGGCCAGCAGCGGACCCGGGTTCGATTCCAGCCCGCGGGTCTGTCTCTGCATGTCACTCCCCTCTCTGCCCCATTTCAACTCTGTCTCTACACTATCAATAAAGCATAAAAATGCCAAAAAAAAAAATCTTAAAAAAAATCTTAAAAAAAAAAAAACACCCAAAAATAATCCCTCCCAAGTCAGCACCAGTCACAACAGTTACCATCATCCAGGGAATGGAATGATAGCACTCCCGCCTACCTTCTCTTGACTGTAAAGCATCCATAAAGCCTGAAATGAGTTCAAAATGTTCTCTGTTGTTTTTAAATGATTGTCTGTAACTGTGGAACTGTGCTGCTGCCTGTCTTGGCCAGGACTATTTTATAAAAGAGATTTTTAATCTCAATAAGACTCTCCTGGTCAAATAAAAGTTAAAAATAAAAAAAAAGATAGTCAGCGATATTCTAGAGAACGCATGTCAAAATCATTTTTTTTTTTTTTTTTTTTTTAGATTACTTTTTGGCAAGCTTTATTTGATAGTACAGAGTTGAAATGGGGAGACAGACAGAGAGAGAGAGAGAGAGAGAGAGAGAGAGAGAGAGAGAGAGGGGGGATGACCTGCAGTAAAGGTCCACGGGTCGGATTTGAACCTACGACCACTGCAACGAAGGCCTGAGCCAATATGGTACACGCTCTATCCACTACAACCCCACGAAAGACGATTACTGTTGATTGTCTTTTGTTTTGTTTTGGCCATTCATCAATATTCTCATAGTTTTGGGGTGAATTATGGTTTAGTTCTGTTATTAAAATCATATTATCATCATATTGAAAACTTCAAAGAGGAGTTAGCGATTCTAGAGAAACGCTCGTTGTCAAAATCAGTTTTCTTTCTAAAAAAAATCAGTAAATATCTCCTACCTGTCCGTACTAGGTGTGTGTGCTGAATACAACCCAGTATTAAAGCTGCAGTGTGTAGAATTTTGGGTTTTATTTCCTAGAAGATTTTGTAGAAAGTAATTATAATATCCATAAGTACATTCAATTTAGTGCATAATAGCTGAAAACATTTTTTGAATTATTCATTTTTTCCCTTAGAAAAGGTCTCATATATGTCCATATTTCTGCATAGTTTAGACCAAGGCCTAGTGCCGCCATCTTGAAAGTGTCATAGTTGGAATGTCATCAGGTGCATTGTTGTTCTTGTCCTTGAAGGCCACTGTAGCTTCTGTTATTATTCTAAAGGGTTGGGGTTACCCAGGGAGCGTTGCATTCTAGAACTTTGTAGAACTTTCTTGATGATGTCATATTACACACTGCACCTTTAATACACAGCATTGGCTCTGTAAACAGGCATGTTGCTAACTATGGTGGGCCCTCCGTTTACACACCCTTTGTTTACATACACGTTTACAGAGCCTAGGCTGTTTTTTAAAACCGGAATATGGACAGGTAGCGGATCGTGAGGAGATATTCACTACAGAGGCGAAATTCAAAGACTGAGCTCGAGTGTGTGTGTGTGTGTGTGTGTGTGTGAGATAACAGCAATAGCACATAATGTTCCAGCCACTTGAATAAGAAATAACACCATGACCTTGGACAGTACATCTGCCGCTATCACACATTACACATTATCACAAACATATTTCTAAAGAGAGACTCGCTCTGACTTCAATACTAATATTTGTACTTTACGGACATGGCGTTATTATTATTATTATGGTTATTGTGTGTGTGTGTGTGTGTGTGTGTGTGTGTGTGTGATTTTTTGATTTGATTTGATTAAATTTATTCAGACATATCAACATACAAAACAAAATGAAAAGCATGGAAATACAATAAACAAATTATGTTTTCACAAAAAAAAAAAAAAAAGAGAACAAATTATCTGTATTTCTGAGATATGCCTGAAAAGGAGCAGGAAGAAGTATACACTTAGTGTGTGTGCGCGCGCGTGTGTGTGTGTGTGTGTGTGTGTGTGTGTGTATTGTGTATCAATGTGCCGCTGTGTTGAAAGGACCTTAATGGAGTTGCAACAAAAAATCCTTCCTTTTATGGAAAACCTTATTTTGTTCCGT
>NC_137235.1:3216211-3228711 GCF_949987685.1 Ammodytes marinus | reverse complement strand
AGAAAAGCAGATGAGGAGAGAGAGAGAGAGAGAGAGAGAGGTGATGACTGACTGAGTAAAAACCTTGCAATCCCCCCCCAAACCCCGTTCGAAAAAAATAAAAATAAAAACAAAATCTGCGAAACAAACAACCGCAAAAAAAAACCCAACAAAGAAAAATCACATTTTTCTTCTCAAAAGAATTGGGATTTTTTTTTTTTTTTTTTTTAAAGCGCACACACAACATGCTTTCACACAAGGGGCAGTGTTGTGTGTCGGCCATTTTGGATCTGCTGTTACAATTCTGGACAAGCGAGTGGTGTGTGTCGTGGAGCCAACATGGAGGAGTGGTTTTTTTTCTCCCTTGCCTGTCTGTCAACACGCTTAGCATCGGGTGTTGGTGCTTGGGCAGGCTGCTGATGGCGAGGTAAGGGGAGGGGGGGGGGGGGTCGGAGTGTGTGATGCAGGGTTAGTGGAAAGGGTGGGAGAACGAGGGAGGGAGGGAGGGAGGGGGGGCGGTCAACATTACAACGTCTTGACGCCATGCCAGGTTAAAACCATACAATAACTCAACCCATGACCTGCTTGTTTTTTTTTATTTATTTTTGAATACGTAGATTATTCTTAGCTTTGTTGACTAACTAGCTAGCTACCTAACTCTAGAGGGACCTGAGAAGTAAACTGCTTTTGCACCTCTGTAAAACCTCGAACTACACCGCCCTGGAACTGGATGTCTGACACAAAATGGCCAACAGGCGAAGGAGAAGCCAAGAGGGCTAGTAGCTTGCTAGTAGCATCCGGTATATATTAGCAAAAGACCATCTGAGTCTCCTTCAAAAGTCAAAACCAACACGGTAGCCTACTGATTCAAACTAGTGTAGCTAACGTAGGTCTCTTGCTAGTTTTGGCAAAAGTCAGATATAAATCTTTAAATAAGTTTGAAGATGAGTTTTTTTTTAGTTAAGGGGATGTTTGCCCATACCGGATTGTGATGTAGAGATATATAACCTCTTGGCTATTTCCTCACCATGGCCCCAGTCTCCAAAAAAAATCACCGCGCTCCCGATTTTCTATGCTAGAACGGGAGCTGGCGGGACTCGACTTTTAAGGCGTAGTGTGGTTGATCTCATCTACTACAGAAGGTAAGGGGGGGGGGGGGGGGAGTGGGTGTGGGGGTGGATTGGAGGGTTGACGAATGTGACTCTGATACAGAAGGCACTGTGGCTCTGTAGAGGGGTTGTCCCGGGGTGGGGGGGGAGGGGGGGAGCCTCTTGATAGGAGGTGAGGGCAGAGGGGTGACTGAGATTTTCTTTGCGCCCCTCAACTCCCGCCAAACAAGTAAACAATCAACAAAAAAGAACCCCCCCATCACCATCTTTGCTATGCTATATGCTATGCTAAGCTACTCGGCCTGGGGGTCAACATATTTCGGGAACGGAGAGAAAGAGGGATATAGGGGGCTTAGGGGGGACAGGGGCTAAAGAAAGCGACAGAGGTTACGACTGGGTGTGATGTTCAAGTGACGAGTGATTCAAAACGTGTTGTCAATCTTCATCAATCACATTTTTCTCAGATCCGCATTATTCTATTCTACTCTATGTGCCATTAGTCTGCTTGACGGCAACACAGCCTTGCAGTTTCCTCCCTCCAAAAACAACACGAAGAGGATGTTTATGAGGTCTGCAGAGAGTCAAAACACATGGGACTGGGGGTTTATTTTTTGTTTTCTGGCTTCTGCGACTGCAAAAGAAAACAAGTGCGAGGTTTTTCAAGAGTGTAGCTAGATCGTCGTTACACCGTGCCATGAACGGTATGCAACATAAAATACTTATTTACTAAAAATCTTATTTATTATACTCTTGTTATCTATAACTACTATCTACTGTATACTATCTAGATTTAGTTTATCATCTATATGTATCTATACTTAATCATCTTGTCCTATAGAGTTATTGAATATTCAATAGTTGTTGTCCCTCATTTTTTTTTTGTCCTGAAATGCCTTTTTTAAGTGTCGCTCTCTGGCAAAGCGGAAAAAGAAAAAATTATTTCAGATACAAAAAGAAAGAAATATAGATCAGAAAGGAGAGGTTGGTTGGTGGTTGGTGGGTGATATACTGAAGTGTATTTTGGCAGAGGAGGTTTCGGCTTTGCTACGACCTCACGTGATTGGATTGGGTGATTCGGTGACTGTTCTGTTCTCTGGTTATCCAGAACCTGAGAGAAGGGTGGGCTGGTGGCAGGGTGTGTTGGGTTGTGGGGTGTGTGTGTGGGGTGGGGGCAGCATTGGCACAGACAGGCAGACAGAAAGGGGGCTGACAAACGGACAGATATGGCGGTCTCTCAGGCTACATCCACGTTTCCTGACTAGGACTGGACTTGGTCTATCTATCTATCTATCTATCTATCTATCTATCTATCTATCTATCTATCTATCTATCTATCTATCTATCTATCTATCTATCTATCTATCTATCTATCTATCTATCTATCTATCTATCTATCTATCTATCTATTTTTCTATCTATCTATCTATCTATCTATCTATCTATCTATCTATCTATCTATCTATCTATCTATCTATCTATCTATCTATCTATCTATCTATCTATCTATCTATCTATCTATCTATCTATCTATCTATCTATCTATCTATCTATCTATCTTACAAAGATATAAGACACAAGTACAAGCAAGAGATTTCACTCCAGATCTAGAAATCAGGATGTGGCCTGGAGGCTGTCCTGTGTAGAGGAAGGGGAGGGGGGGGATGGAGATGCAGGGCGGATTATAGGTGCTGATAACTGCCCTCTTGTGGCGAGAAAAGGGAACAACACCCACCACCCTAATACTGACTAGACACCAACACTGTACCACCGATACTGCTATGCTGTCACTCCCGGGAACAAAAACAATCGATTCTCACTATAAAACTACCAGAGCCCGACAGAGGGAAGATTGATTTAGATTCATCGTTTTTTTTTTTGGCTGCGAATTGGAAGAATTGAAACTTGGTCGAACTTAAACCTCGATAAAAACAGGTCGTTTGAAACCTTTAAAATGTGAAAACAAGGCAGACAAACTCTTCCACAAGTCTCAATGATCTGGTTTCAACCCCCCAAACCCAACCCCAACCGCCCCCCTGGGCTCTGAGTGTGAATTCTTGATCTTTGGGTTGGCTTGACAACAGTTTCTGACCCCCCGCCCCTCCCCCCATGAATAAATTGCAAAGTCAGGTTTTTCGGAAAACTCCCTCCACAATTCTGCAGAGGACAGAGTCATCTTTAAAAAGGATTTGCGTTATAACACGCAATGCTGCTTTAAAAGTCAATGTTCCCAAAGCCCCCCGTATTTGCCCCCGAAACGTTGCAGGAAGGCATCAGGAACCCAGTAGTAAAACGTCATTATACGGTTGGGATGGGGGGGGATGGGGGGTAGAAACATAACGGATGTAAACGAGATGGACATAGCATACTTAAAACTCCAATTAACATGACAACAACGCTACAGCAAAAGTTCAATCAATCAATCAATCAATCAATCAATCAATCAATCAATCAATCAATCATCAGTATCATCATCATCATTGTCATCGTCATTTTGCATTGACATTGGTATCGTTACTCATATAGACTATCATCATTAACAATAAAGAATTAAAGTGTGGTAGAAGTCCGCTTCTCTCCGCTCCCTCTCTCTCTCTCTCTCTCGATTCAAATGCACAACGACGAGAAAACCTTTAAATGTAGATCCTGCAGAGAGTTCCCCGTCTTTTTTTTTTTTTAGACAGGTTGTAAGAAACGTAGCTTTTTTTGAACTGCGTTGGCATGGCAGCGATAACTGAGTCCAACCCAAAAACAGCCAACTGTCTAGAACCCGTTTCGAGGGGTAAAAAGTGAAACGGAAATGATATTTGTAGAAGTAAAAGAGAGAGAGTAAGAGAGAGAGAGAAAGTCTGAAAGAAGAGGACCTCTCTTTGTAAAACCTAAAATGCAAAGTTTCCTATAAAGCCTCCCCCAAAGGTCCCACCCACACCAGTTAAAAGATGTTCCTCTCTAAGTATGTATTTTTTAATCAATCATGCAGGTTTTTCCATCACATTTTTGGACTTCGAAAAAGGATCAAAAGGAGGCTGAGCTGAGCGAATGCAAACAGAAGAACCAAGATCCAATGTCCCGAGAAAGAACAAGAAGGAGAAGTAATCGGTAGAAGAAATACTGAAGAAATTAGTCTTTTTCCCCATCCCTCCTTTCCTTTCCTTTCCTCTCCACGGCCCCATGCTAACCGCGTGATGTCATTTCCTGTCAAAGGGGTTTCGGTCCCCTCGCCACTTGCCTTGGTCGCCCGGGTCGAGTAACTAAGGAGGAAGGTTCTAGAACTCCCTTTCTCAAGCTACCTGAGCCCTTATACCACCCAACTCCAACCCCTTTTCTCCCCCATAATGCACCTGGACAGGAAGTGAGCCCACACTGTGCCCTAAAACCCCCTTTACTACTACTACCACCGATGATGATGTCACACCAGTTTCCAGTCAGCATTAAGTGAATCTTTAACAGTAAACAGATGATGATAAAACTCATCGAATATCAGCCAGCTGTGATTTTGGCTGGTTTTTGCAGTATAGGCGGAGCGTCCTGGTTCTGTGTCCCTTGGAAAGGAAAAAGGGTTTTCAAAAGATAAAAGTGGTTGTTCTCCCTTTTTTTTCTTTTTCAGTTTGTGTCATGTAAAGTTTTTTTTTTTTTTTTTTTTTCATTTTTTGTTCTTCATTGTTCAAGTTTGATTTTCCTGGAGGCATAGCTTGGCATGTAAGGGTTAGGGGGGGGTGGGGGGGGTCCTGGCTTTTTGTTGATTTCATTTTTCAAACTGTATCTGAGCAGAGAGTCGAAGCAGTGGACTCTTTGAGTTTCAGCTCAAGCTCATTGTCAGGCTTTTACATTAGCAGACTGGCCAAGAGACAGATAGCACACATTTGACAAGACCAACCAATCACACAACAGTCTGGGAGAGAAGTGCTTTTTTAGGCCTTTGTAAACCGCGATCATCCCCTGGCCATTTTACATGCACCTCCTTCTCTTTCCTCTGGTACCAAACCTCTCTCTCTCGTCCTCCTGCAGCCTGGCCTTGCTGGTCAGGCATTTGATTCTGGGAAGTGTAGTTCTGCGACTGAGAGAGGTACAAACGGTGCCCGGGCCTTACCCTAGTTTTCTTGGCTGTCTCTTTTGCATTTCATCCATGTGCTGTTCTGTCACTGATTTCAGTCTTACACAACATCTGTAAAAGGTTATTTGCAGCACCTTCAGCCCCCCTCCCCCTGCCCTCAGACCGTTCCTCTCATTAAGAGTCCATGGGTGAAGGTAGAGGGTTTGGGGGGCGTTCACCCACCACCTTTATGCTTTATGAAAAGTCTACATATCCAAGGCCGGAGCACCGGAGCTGCTATTCTTCTCCTCCTCTGCTGCCCGTATCCCTCGCTCCCTGTGGTTGCTAGCACCAGTCGTCCTCGTCCGTCTCACTGTAAGGTTCATGCAGGCCCTTGCGGGGCCCTCGGGGGTGTGGGGCGCGGTGGTGTGGGTGTGGGGGCGCTCCGGGAGGCCCCCTCCGGTGTGGGGACGGAGAGGAGGAGCGGTAGCCGTTGGGCACCCTGCGGGGGTGGGGGTGGGGGGGCGGAGGGGGCCCGTGGCGGGCAGTCCTTGGTGAGCGGGGGTGCGGGTGAGGATTCCCCCCGTGTGGATGCGGGTTGCCGTGGGAGAGGCTCTGCTCGTAGGCGGGCGGCTCGTGGTGCCTCTCGTACTCGTAGTCGCGCTCGTAGAAGGGCCCGTCGCCCTCCAGGCTGTCCCCCGGCGGAGGGCCGCTCCAGCGCGGTCTGTGAGGCGAGCGGGGGGAGCCGTGGATGGGCGAGCGCGGGGACTGGTGCCGGGGGGAGCGCGGGGAGCCGTGCCGGGACGAGGACCCCCCGTGGTGTGGAGAGACCTGGCGGGACGGGGGCCGGTGGTGGTAGCCTCGCTCGAGGTCCGGAGGAGAGAAGTGTCTGGGGGAGGGCGAGCGCAGCCGGCCCGGGCCCGGGGGGCCGTAGCTGGCCTTGCGGGCCACGGGGGAGTAGGTGACGTGTGGACGGGGCACCGCGGGGGTCTGGGGCAGCTGGCGACGGCCTCTTCGCGGAGTGCTGGTCCCCGAGGTAGAGGGGACCGGGCTGCCGCTCACCGAGCTACTGCCCTACAGCAAAATGTAAACAAGGAAAATCAAAACGCACCACAACAACAACAGAGACCACAATAGAGCAGAGTGGTGGTGTAGATTAGATAGATAGATAGATAGATAGATAGATAGATAGATAGATAGATAGATAGATAGATAGATAGATAGATAGATAGATAGATAGATAGATAGATAGATAGATAGATAGATAGATAGATAGATAGATAGAAAGAGAGCGAGAGAGAGAGCGAGAGAGAGATTGTAGATTGAAACAACACCATTGAAAATCATTCAAAAACATAGTGATGAGGCAAATAATTGACACCAAGAAGCCACACGTCACATGACACACGTCACATGGCACATGTCACATTGAATAAAAATGGACAGAGAGAAAAACAGTGATAAAGAAAAAAGCATAACACAAAAAAAGAGAGAGTGAAATCCATAAGTAGGTGTATGACTTGGTGAGGAATCTTACTGGGTAAAAGAACAGCAGTCGTGAAGGGTGCAAAAGGAAAGGGGTTAAGGAACACACCATAAATAATGAACAAAGTATTTTTTAATAATAATCAACCTCGTAAAGGGTATTAACTTGGATGCATGCAAACATAAAAAAAAAAATCTAGATAATATAAGTAGGTTTGATAACTTAAAGGAATACTTCACCCAATACGGAACCGGCGTTTTATCATTATGAAATCGCTATTATAATATACAAATTATTTTTTTCTTCCCTTGGCCCAGCTGTCCTGTCAATCCTAACCCTACATTTTACCATATGTGATGTCACACATGGTAAAATGAAGGGTTAGACAGTGAGACCATAAAACACTCTTTCTGCCTTTTTCTCAGGCTAAGATGAACCGATTTCTAAAATGTTTGCACATTTATACTACATAGGATCTCAGAGTTCAATACACCTTCATATTCCCACCGGTGAAGTATGTCTTTAAAGTACCATCATACACACACAGACTGAAGTTGCCATAACGACAGTACAGAACATCCTCACGCAGACTATTTAGGCTTTTATCCAACCTGCATCGAGTGCAAAGCGTTACACAATGTATTCGACTTGTATGGAATTTACCAAGGTTAGACAAGAGTATGGACATTGTTGTGGGATATTGTCCTAACGGGGTCATCCCTATGTTCCCACATCCCAATGGTCCCACAGCCCTATGGTCCCAAAGGCCTATAGCCTAAATAGCAGGCTAACTATCGACATTCACACGAGGCAAGGTGGGTGAAGTGTCTTGCCCAAGGAAAAAACAACCATGACACAAGTGGCAGGGCGAGGATCGAACCGACCCGCTCTACCACCTGAGCCACAGTCGCCCCAATAGCTTGGACACAAACACCCACAGCCAGACATACTATTCTCTATTATACTGTATGGTTAGATGACTTAGATATGTGGGACCATGGGGCTGTGGGGACCATAGACACTCTCCCGTCCTAACATTCAATGACCTCCTTGGGATTGATCTCCTGGGTGTCTTTGGAGCCCTTACCTGTCTGTGTCCCCGCCCGTCGGGGCCCTCGCTGGGGGAGCGCGACCAGTGGCGGTCCTGGGGATGGTCCCGCCGGTGGCCGCTGCTGTACTCGTGGCGCTCGCCGCTGTAGCGCTCCTTGTCCATGGAGCCGTGGTGGTGGTGGTGGTGGTGGTGGTGACGGCGGTCTTTGGTCCGGCCGCGGTCCCGCTCGCGCTCCTTGGGTGGAAGTTCGCCCGACTGCGTTGTGGTGCTCAGGTCTGTACCCAGGCCTAGCAAGAGGACGTCTCAGTTTACATTGGTAAGGACAAGTTATATAGTGGGAGTGGCTAAGTGCAGAATCTTTCAGTTGATGATTCAAGCGTAAAAATTGCGATGAACAATTTTCTTGTCAAGTGACCCATGGACTGCTCATGCCAATTTTCACATTTATATCACAAATTGAAAGATTATAGCACTTATCTGCTCCACTAATATCGCTAGTTTGTCAAGAATTTAGCTATGAATAAAGATTTCGGCATCTTTGCATGAGGCGTGACCCTGGTAGGCAAAACCTCTAACCGCTACACCATGAGTGCCCCTCATAATGAAACAATGTTAATAAGTATTACTGATTCTAATACAGGAGTCCGATTTTAGGGACGTACAGTATTAACAGAATACAATTTTAGATGATAGATAGATAGATAGATAGATAGATAGATAGATAGATAGATAGATAGATAGATAGATAGATAGATAGATAGATAGATAGATAGATAGATAGATAGATAGATAGATAGATAGATAGATAGATAGATAGATAGATAGATAGATGTGCAGTCTGAGTGACTCACCCGTGTCGGCGTCTGTGTATCTGGTGAGGGAGCGTTGGGAGGTTCGGTGGCTCCTGTCGCGGTGCCGGCGTCCCCCTCCTCCCCCTCCCCCTCCCCCTCCGTGCCGCCCCTCCTCTGAGACGACCCGCTCCAGAGAGTAGTCGTCTAGCCTCACGCCGCGGCCCGTCCGCCCGTGGACCAAGCTGGACGTAGAGCGACGCATCGGGCTGGTGTCCGTGATGGTCTGTAGTTAGGTTGAAGAAGTGGAGATAAAAAATAATGTGTGTGTGTGTGTGTTTGTGTGTGTGTGTGTGTTTGTTGGGGGGGAGGGAGAGAGAGAGAGAGGAGAAAAGAAATTAAATTTTAATGCAGTCCATCTCTCAGCTGTGTGTATGGACACTCAACACACTTTCACCGACTTTCAATGAGTATGACGCTAACACAGAGCAGCATATGATTGTGCATCCACAGGTGTATATGCGCGGCGATTGATTGAAGGACAGTATTCGACTTGGGTCAAACAGCAATACCATATTATAACTCTTGGTTTAGGTGGACGGGGGTTAACCACACAAGGACAATTCAGGTGCATTTAGTCTTAATAATACACTGCAAAAATGAAAGAATTAGGAAAACTCAAAATTTTAAAGGAAACTGTCTTCAGTAAACACTAAAAAAAAACGTGGGGGTAAATTATTGACCCCGTTCTTGGGTCTTAGGGCTACGGGTCATTTTCATGGGTACTTTTCTGATACCGCGGGAATAATGACCCAAATATTTGTTGGTTCCTCTGAGTAGTTTTTTTACCCAGTATACACTGTGTGCTGGGTACACCACTCAGACTTTTCCTTAGAAAATAAAAGAGTCTGAGGTGCGTAGTTCATAGAGCGCGTACCATATATTGGCTCCGGCCTTCGTTGCAGTGGTCGCGGGTTCAATTACGATCCGTGGACCTTTACTGCAGGTCATCCCCCTCTCTCTCTCTCTCTCTCTCTCTCTCTCTCTGTCTCCCCATTTCAACTCTGTACTATCTAATAAAGCTTGAAAATGACAAAAAATAAATACATAAAAGAGTTTTAGTACTATAAAATCTAGTGAAGACAGTTGCCTCAAAATTTTGTTTTGCCAACTCAATCATTAATACAGTGTAGAAACACTGTGTGGCACTGCACCATCTGATTTAAAACAAAACACTGAAAAAAAAAGATTTCCGAGTACTATTTGACCCATCTTAAATCATGTATAGCAGCGTACAGTCTTTGCATTCACATACAGTAGCTTCACCTAGAGCCCCGCCCCCCCCCATCCCAAACCAGAAAGCCTTTGACAAGCACATGTAATACCATGCTTCTTCACCAAAAGATGGAGGGATGAAACAGACTGAAAGAATTGTCAGAAAGAGGAGAAAGGGGCAGAGAGAGAGCGAGAGCGAGAGAGAGGGAGAGAGAGAGAGAGAGAGCAAGCATGAAGGAAGGCTGTAGAAACCATGCCTCACATGCACAAGGCAGAAGGGGCCCACCGGACCTCTCCAAATGGCAGCCATATTTAATTTAGATTATACTCATACTGGAAAGACATCACTGTACCAGAACATCATTTTTAAATGTTTTACAGTGCAATTAGATATTGGGATAATCTCATCTCATTGTACAGTGCTCCCCTTTGTTATTTATTTTATTCTATTGTATTATATCTTGCTTTAAGAGAGAATAGCTTCTGTACAGGGTATCTTAAATCACTTAGCTGTTACTCCCACTTATTCTTATTTTTATACTTTTCTACTATTTTTAAATGCTCTTGTTATAATGCTATTTATATATATATATAATAGCTTGTATTGAAGCTGACTCAGGGAGATTCGCACAAGAATCCCTTGCGAATGGAAATACATATATTCTATTCTATTCTATTTGACAAAGACCCTGAAATAACTGTTATTTTTTCATCCTTTTAGCTTCACAATTTTTTTGTACATATTCAAATTAATTCAATGAAAAAAAGGACAAATTAAACGAACAATTTTTCTAGCAGATTATTATAAGCTTTTTAAAAAATCCATACGAACCGCAGAGAAAACCATAAAAACAACTACAGTGTCAGATAAGAAAAAAACCTAAAAATAAGAAAATTAGGATTACTAGCACGATAGTATCTCCTGGCTCAATGTGAAGTAGTGGATGCACATACTGATGTAGTGGAGCAGATAAGCGCTACAATCTTTCAATGTGTGATGCAAGCGTGAAAATTTACATGAGCAGTCTCCATGGGTCTTGACAAGAAAATTGCCCGAGACTATGAAATAAAATAAATTTTTTAATGAATAAACCCAATGCATTTCTGTGAGAAATTTTCAAATTCGCAATTTCAAATGTGTCGGACAATTTTCTTGTCAAGTGTCACCATGGAGACTGCTCAACTGAAAGATGCTGATGAAAATAAGCATTTAGCTGCTCCATTAATGTCTCATTCTGTCCACTTTGTCATGGTCTGTCTGTGTCTTGTCTTGTTTTGGTGTTTCCCTGTGTTTCCTGTTTTATTTCGGTATGTCTGTCTTGTTCCTCCCCATGTCCTGTCAAGTTTCCCTCTTGTGTGATTGCTGCTCCCTCCCCTAATCTGTTACACCTGTCCCTCGTTGTCTTCCCTGTCTTGTGTCAAGTATATATACCCCTTGTGTTCCTTTGTTCCTTGTCTGTGCATTATGGTTGTTTCGTGTCCCTGTTGGTGAGTTCTCGTTCCGTGAACTTCTGAACTTTTTGCCTTTTTTGTCCTTTTGCCCGTTGGCCTTTTTTGTTGTATTTTTGGAGCTAAATAAACGAAAATTTTCTTGAAACGTCTTGCGTTTGGCTCCTGCCTGTCTGCCTGTCTGACACCACCGTAACACACTTACCTGTATTCACTTATTTACTTAAAAACATGCCAAATTAACTTGCCAGAATATTCATATTTTTATCTCCGGACATTTCTCAATGTATTGCCTCTCAACCGTGAGTATGACACAAACTATACTATGGTTGCCATGTGGATAAGGTTAACTGACATTCCATAACCTTAGAGCCTGGTCAAAATGCTCTGATATCGCCCAACACAACCAACCCTATAGGATTGATTATTGTTTTGTTTTAAAAACCCTTGGCATAGATTGGCAATATTAGCATATACAGCTCCGGAAAAAATTAAGAGACCAGTCTGGATTTTTTTAAAATCTTCAACTCTACAAAAAAATGTATTGGAATATTTTTTGGGGGGAATTTGGTAGAAATGTTGTCAGTAGATTATTATATTATAAAACCAAAATGTTCAATCTACTCAAACATATGCCTATAGATAGTGACACGAGGGACACTGCACACTTGGAGTGGTCTCTTGATTTGTTCTAGAGCTGTAGATGACTTGACATAAGGGTGAAAGTGATAATCTTACGGATGATCTTAGATTGTGTAGTTTGCGGACATGTTTAATTCATAATAAATGTGTTACATTGACATCACTACGGAGAAGTATTCACTGTTTTATTCTATTTTAAATTGTAGAACCTGCTAGACAATGTGGATAGATGGTAAACAAAAAATCAACGTTAGTTACTTCTTGTCCTGTATATATTATATAAATATATTTGAACCTGCATATTACTGAATGTGTGTCTATGTGTATGAGTGAAGCAGATAAGTGCTACAATCTTTACATTTTTTATACAATCATGACAATTGGCATGAGCAGTCACCATGGGTTAGCCTGGCTCCGCCCGCCCGCCTTCTTCCGGCCAAATTTCATTTTCCCTTCAGTAGTCAGTCTGGGTGTACAGTGCATTTTCCCAGTTCTCCGGAGAATCTACAATCGTCCAATCAGCGAACAGAGCGAGTGGCTGAGAACGATGACGTCGAAGTCGCGCTCCAGTTTCAGTTGAATGGTGCGTCCCTTTATACTCGGAAGAAAGAGATTTCCGACTTGGTAGTTCCGAGTTCCGACCTGTCTGTGTTCCAGTGCATCTGCTCGCGAAAGTATGGACGCCTACAAC
>NC_137235.1:3181211-3211211 GCF_949987685.1 Ammodytes marinus | reverse complement strand
AAGCTGGGGTATGTGATTTCTGATTGGTCAAAGTTAACATGAGCTGTACACTTTGACCAACCAGAACGAGGCGCCAATTCTCTGTTCTCATTGGCTGTTGGGACTGTCCATTAACTTTGGCACGACTTTGTTGGTGTAGAGCGTGTCAGGGAGGGACCATAGGGGAGGGACCAAAAGAGAACAAGTGGAGCGGTTGAGGTATTTGGATTCAAATCTCTCTATCCCAACCGCCATTTTCTCCCCAAATCCTCCGCCCCAGCTTTAACACTCAAATTTTAACATTGTCACTTATCAACCCTAACCCAACTTATACATTTTAAACTGTAACAATTGGTAGAAATCGTACTGACACCGACCCCCACTCTCCAAATCATACGAAGACACACTCCATGGGGTAACCAACATACCAAAGTGAGAGCAACATGTCGGGTGAGGATGGCGATGCTGGTTTTCATGCACCTGTGTGTGATTGTATGTACAGCTCTGGAAAAAATTAAGAGACCAGTCTGTATTTTTTCTTAAATCTTCATCTCTACATTACTTATTGAAAATGCTCTTTAATGACAAAACATGTACTGGAATTTAGTAGAAATGTTGTCAGTAGTTTATATTATAAAAACCAAAATGTTAATTGTACTCAAACATATGCCTATAAATAGTAAAATGAGACACTGAACATTTGGTGTGGTCTCTTATTCTCTTTCCGGAGCTGTATTGTGTGCAACTGCAGCCAGGATCATAGAAACTATACGAATGATTGAAATAATATATATAGAGAGCAGTGCAGTAATCAATCTGCAACCCAAGATATGGCATCACACAGTTACATGAGTAAATGTGAAGCATAAAGCAACGTTTTGAAGCATTTTGCCCATAGAATAGGAACATAATTTTCAGTCACTAATTTTTGAAAAAGTTTGTAGCCCTTGCAAAAGTTAAACTAAGAGCAGAAAAACATATAGTGGACATTGGACAGGCTACGTCCCATGTAAACCTCTGGTCAGTGATTTGACCCCTTTGTGATTTTCTCTACTTATGACATCTATTGCAGTATGTCCGTCCTGGGAGAGGGATCCCTTACTCTGTCAACTCTCCCTGAGATTTCTAAAAAAAAAAAAAAATCCCGGTAAAGGGTTTTTTACTGGGAGTTTTTTCTCAGCCGAGCCAAGGAATGTACTGTATGGAATGTAAAGCCCACTGAGGCAAATGTCTATTTGTGATATTGGGCTATACAAATAAAACTGATTTGATTTGATTTGAGTATCATTTACATGTATTTGATTTAATTGTTATATTCACCAACTATTACTAAAGCAGTTGTTGTTGGCCAATACATGATTGGATCTCAGGCTCTCTCCAATAAAGCTTTACAAAAAAACCAAGTGAAAAATATATTCTTAGACATGACTTAATAAATGTGTTTACAACAGTAATACAGAATATAACCCTAATAACCAGATACTGTAACAGTAGACTCATGTCTCGGGTCGACTTGGTTGAGTAGATTAAGGGCCTGTTTCACAGACATGGATTAAGCCTAGTTCTGGACTGAATTGTACTTTCAATTTGAATCTCCATTCAACATTCCATTAAATCCAGGACTAGGCTTAATCCATGTCTGTGAAACTGTCCCTAAATGTGCTAATGCCTCGTTTCCACCGAGTCGAGCGGGTCGGAATGGAGCGGCTCAGAGCGGGACAGCTCACTTTTAAGAATCTCGTGTTGTTTCCACCGCCGACCCTACCCTTACTGGTAGGGCGGGGTTTAGGCTGGACTGCGATAGCCGCCGCCAGAATGTGGGTCAAACTATCGGGCTGTGGAACAACTGTAGTACAGCCAGCGGTCTCTCGTTTTTGCTTAGTCAAACCAGCCGCTTCTTTATTTATTCCCCCCGTGTTGCTGTGAGCGTAAACGCACAGAGACGGCTCGGTGCAACTGATAGAGACAGTGAGTGAACAGCGCTGGCTGCGGCAGCTACGTGACATCGTAGCAGTGTAGCCAACTGATTCATTTAATGAAGAGGAAAAACACCACACAATAAACAGTGCTGCGCTCACATTTTCGCCAATACACAAGACTCTCTTCACTCTTGCCGAGGTGACTACACACGGCGGAAATTATTCTTTCAACCAATAAACGGACGGCATATGCAGCTCCGCTTTTTCGGCACCCTTTCAGGCGGCTGGTACCCCAACGGAGGAGTACCGAAATTAGGAGCGCTTAAACCGTACCCTACCCAACTTTTGGCAAATGAAAAGCCAAACTACCCGGACCGAACCGCTCCGATCCGACCCGCTCTACTCGGTGGAAACGAGGCATTAGTCTTCCAAACCTGCGCGAGCAATTGAAGAAAAACAAATTTCAACGCCAGTGTGCATTTAATCAATTGGTTTGCACATATCTATCCCTTCAAGATCTCTAATCTTAATTTGCAGGATCATTTTGAATGCTGTCTGTCACCCTTTACTTGGCTAAACTGTGATCTAAGCATAAGGCAAAGCAAGGCATGTTTATTTCTATAGCACAATTCAGACACAAGGCCATTCAAAGTGCTTTACAGGGGCAAGAAATACATCAAGATTAAAAATAGAATAGACATTAGAAAAGCGAAAATAAAAAGTGCATTAAAACAGGACTGTAACCTATTTCTGCGGGGCACTGGCCCACTGTGTAAAGCAAAACTTTAACCTTTAACCTATTCCATTTAAACTGTGATCTAAAAGCATGAAACCCATCTGTGGTAAAGTCTTCTGTCTCACACACATCCGAGTGTCAGTTTGGTCAAGTCAATGATGCGGCCGCCTTTACCGAGATCAAAAAACCACAACAATTATTCCTGAATAAATGCATTATGGTAACTAACACTTTATAAAGCTCTCATGTGACAATACAAACAATACAACCCCTTGTATCAATTTGAACTGAGTTTGGATTACATATACCAAGCATCAGATTCAGAGTCTTTAGTGTTGACTCATTGTGATTGTTTAAGATTAGACACTTACTCACACTAGCCACAGTTAACACAGGACAGACACACCAAGGATTTAATGGAAATGAATGGAGGGGGGGGGGGGGTAGGTGAGGGAGGGGGGCAGGATTGGGTTAGAAGGTGACAAAGATATTCTACACATAGAGAGGTCCGTCTAGATACTGTATATATTATTTCTATACATATCCAGAACACTTATCCGGCCCTCCAACCCACTTTTCAGGCAGCTCCAATGTTAGCATGCAACTTGGCTGGTATTGTTCGGATAGGGGCTTTTTCTAACCCTGCCTTCCGAATTGCATACTCTTTCTTTTTTCTATTCTACATACTACATCTGACAATATAAATAATCTAGTTAGGATGCAGTAGGCATACACTTGGGACATACTTGTTTATTTCATCATTACATTGCGCCTTGATCTTGCCTCTTGCTTTTATATCCATCGCATCCCCGTTTGTTTTCATATGGAGGCTTCGTTGATGTGACGTCACTTCACGTGCGCCCTGGATTGCCCAAATAGGATGCTGTTTTCAACACTAACAATCTTGGCCGGATGTAGTAGGACATCCGGGTACTTCTAACCATCCTAAATCTGGCCACAAGAATCGGGACATCCTAAATCTTTTTTCTACATACTATATAGTAGAAAGTATGCGATTCGGAACGCAGGGTAAGGTTCAGTGGGTTGGCTGCTGGATGAGTGGGAGGGTTAAGGAGATGAAGTGGAGATATGGAATCAGGAAAGGAGGGAGGGAAGACAAACAGAGAGAGGTGAATTTACAAAAGTCTCACTGCTTCTTCTTTTGCCTCCGTCAAAACATTAAAGGTGCTACGAGGAACTTTAAAATGTTTCTGAAACAGTGTAAGTTCCCCTCTGATGATCATAAATTGCATATAACAGCAAGCAAGGCCATCAGTGCAAAGACAACTATTTTTTATATCGTTTTTCTTAATGCCTTTGTCATGGGTATACTATACTCTCACCCAGGAACAACAGCTGGCGTCTTAAAAACACTACCGCTTTTGTCCAAAGGAGCCGCTAGAATTAACACAAACAGAAAAGTTCCTTGTAGCAACTTTAAAATGGTAAGTGAACCATGTTAATGTGTTTCTCTGTCCTGTATATAAGATGCAAGGAGAGACTTTAAAAAAAAAATTCACTTCCCTCCTCACTGCTAACAGACGTAGTGATGGGGAGTGATGATGATGAGTGTGTGTATGAGTGTGTATGTATTTGTGTATGTGTCTGTGCATGTCTATGGGGGTGTGGGAGGGTTGGGTTCTTTTCATTTTCTTCTCTTGATTTTATTAGCCGTTTCTTTTTTTCTGTATTTTTCCGTTGTTGTTTTTATTTGTTGTAAAGCCCTTTGAGCAACACTTGAGTATGAAAAGCGGGATATAAATAAAAATTGATTGATTGATTGATTGATGATGATGAGGGTGTGTGGTGATGGTGGGATGAAGGTGCTCACTTGGTTGTCTGCCGATAGGCGGGGCATGGAGATGGTCCGCCCGTGCCCATCCACTGGCTGACAGGGTTCTGTGTCGGAGAACCCGTCCCGCCCCATCTCCCTCATCTCTACCGTCTGCAACACACAACCAGGATAGGGGACTCCACTAGGTTAGGGGAGCCGCTAACTCAAGGTGCAAGGGGACAGGAGATAACATTCCATCAAGTATCAAGGAAATTCAACTTATTTCTATTTTTTTTCGATTGCAGGCGTCAAAGACAACAATTCTGTCATTTATGCAACTTTTTTTTGTTGCATGAATGAACTGTTGGGACCTTTGTTGTCTTGAGAAAATGCTGTTGAGCCTCTGAAACGTTTATATATGGCGGGTATGTATTAGGTTAGATCAGTTATTTAGCTTTAAAGCCATACAGTCTTATACCCTATCCTCACACGGTGTATTGTTGTTTCTCTTCGCTAGCCAAATTATTCTCGAGGCCCTTTCACTGCAATATTCCATCCATCCACTAGGTGTCCTCTGACTTTCCCTCCCGTTCACATCACCTGACTAGCCCACTCACCTCTTCACACTTCCCTGATCAGTTCTGCAATCACCTAGGCTGTGTTCGGAAAGCCATACTAACGTCCTACTCATACTAAAACCCACACTAATGTCCTACTCATACTAAAAGCCCTACTAACGTCCTACTCATACTAAAACCCCCACTAACGTCCTACTCATACTAAAAGCCATACTAACGTCCTACTCATACTAAAACCCACACTAACGTCCTACTCATACTAAAAGCCCCACTAACGTCCTACTCATACTAAAAGCCCTACTAACGTCCTACTCATACTAAAAGCCCCAATTAACGTCCTACTCATACTAAAAGCCGTACTAACGTCCTACTCATACTAAAAGCCCTACTAACGTCCTACTCATACTAAAAGCCCCAATTAACGTCCTACTCATACTAAAAGCCGTACTAACGTCCTACTCACAATAATATAAAAAGGTGCTAACACAAGGATCCAAAACTGGGGCAGGAAAATATAATAATATAATATCTTAAACACAATTCTTTTTTTTTTCTCAAAATGTTCACAATTTCTTTCCAAAATAGTCCACAGCAGCACCATTTCAGATCCATAAACATCTTTGTACATCAGATTGAAGACAGAGATGGAGGGCTGGGGAGTTGGGACGTCCCAATAGACAAGTGAAAGAAAGAAGGTAGTGAGAAGGAGAAGGCGAACATCACACAAACACCAACTCTACCAACTCAAAGCCAAATGACTCAAGAGAAGCTGGAAGAAAAAAAATCAAGGAATAGAAAGATGACTGAGAAAATACTGGAGATGTGGACTGGAAGCAGGAAGAGACAGAAAGGCAGATTCAAAAAGAAAAAGATTTCAAAGGATGGATAGACGTCTTGTATGCTGGAGTAAAAGCAGCAACATCAAGAACTTCAGATTACAGAAAAGATCTCAGAACTCTGAACTCAACTGAGAAAGTTGCTTAGAACATGCCCTGCGTTCCGAATCGCATACTCTTTCTTTTTTCTATTCTACATACTACATCTGACCATAAAAATAATCTAGTTAGGATGCAGTATGCTACAATTTGGACATACTTTTACTTGTTTATTTCATCATAACATTGCGCCTTGATCTTGCCTCTTGCTTTTATATCCGTCGCATCCCCGTTTGTTTTCATATGGAGGCTTCGTCGATGTGACGTCACTTCACGTGCGCACCAGATTGTGGGTCAGAATCGCCCAAATAGGATGCTGTTTTCAACACTAACAAGCTTGGCCGGATGTAGTTGGACATCCGGGTACTTCTAACCATCCTAAATCTGGACACAAGAATCGGGACATCCTAAATCTTTTTTCAACATACTAAATAGTAGAAAGTATGCGATTCAGAACGCAGGCATGGTGTTAGGCATGAGAGAGTTGATTTAGGACAAATGGTTCTCAATCTTTTTTCACATCAAGGACACTCAAACAGAGTTCTTAAATGCCTTCGCAGTTGTTGTGTCAAATCAGTTCATATGAGGGATAGTACACTTGGTTTAGGTATGCCAATAGATCATGTTTCTATCATGAAATACTCCATTAGAAACAAATTAGGCCACATGGATTCAAATGTATCGTCTTCTGTCTCTAGAATGAAATAAAATCAAATCACTTCTTAAGAAGCAACAAAATAGGAGCTAGTTGCTACCCATAGTTCGGAATATCGAAAACGACAACTTTAGATTATTCTTAAGGATGGGCAATTGGTTGGATAAAACTCACTAGAAGTATTTAGTTAATTTAATTAGGAAAATGTTTGCAGCTTAAATATATATGGAAATGTTCTGGTAAATAAGTTCCGTAAGAATGTGAAGTCATTGAGATAAAAAGAGAATTGATGTTGGACCTCCAGTTGGATATCAGTCAACATGTGGAGATGATTCCAGTATTTTATCATTGAATATTGACTGTCTACTGTTACTAGCCCAGAAGTTAATGTGTGAATGTCGATAGTTAGCCTGCTATCGTGTAAATCGGAAGAACTCTCCCTTGCAAAAGAGTCTCCGGTCTCAATGGGATTTACCTGTATAAATAAAGGTTAAGAAAAAAACAAAACAAAAAAAAAACAGCAAGGGTTGGAGACAAACGGTGGTTTTGAGCGGCGAACATGGTTGGGCTTCCATCGTAGTGTTACTATAGTGACAATGTGTGTGTTTGTGCTCATCATACCTGCGGGTTGTGGCGGTCGTCGTGGAGGTCGTCCGGGTAGGGTCTGTCTGGGCTCCAGTTACCCGTCTTCTGGAACATTTCCTGGGCCTTGGTCGTCATCCAGGACTGGCTCTCCGTCATGCCACCCTCCGGAGGTCTGGCATCCACACACAAATATCATGTTGATTTCCCATCTATGTTTAAACTGATTTTTGCTTTTGAGTTCAGACAAGCCAAAAGTTATCGATAAAAAAGGGGGCCTTCCTAAAATATGTCCTAACATTGTTTAAACCTGCAGTGTGTAGAATTTTGGATTTTATTCCCTAGCAGACTTTGTAGAAAATAATTATACTATCCATAAGTACGTTTAATTTAGTGCACAATAGCTGAAAACATTTTTTTTAATTATTCTTTTTTCCCTTAGAAAGGGTCAAATATATGTCCATATTTGTCCATACCTTGGACCAAGGCCTTGGCGCCGCCATGTTGGAAGCGTCATAGTTGGAATGTCATCAGGTGCATTGTTTATAATTTAGAATTGTAGCTTCTGTTATTATTCAAAAGGGGTGGGGTTACCCAGGGAGCGTTGCATTCTAGAACTTTCTAGAATTTTCTAGAACTTTCTTGATGATGTCATATTACACACTGCACATTTAAAGGTGCAGTGTGTAATATGACATCATCAAGAAAGTTCTAGAAAATTCTAGAATGCAACGCTCAAAGACAAGAACAATTCTAAATTCTGAACAATGCACCTGATGACATTCCAACTATGACGCTTCCAACATGGATTCCTACATAAGACCTGCCTGCTCACTGTACAAAATGTAATATTAATATTTGTAATTCTCCGCTCAGGAGGATAATTCAGATTATTGGCAGAGGTGATTGTACACCAATGAGGACATATTTATGAATGAGGATATTGATTTTAGCTAATAAAATACTTAAAATGTTACACAGTGTCCCTTTAAGTGTGTGTAGGTTCTACTCACATGCTGTTGTGGTTGTCGGGCTGGGTGCTAGGGAGGCCGTTGAGCCCCTGGCCCCCCTGGCCCTCCGTGCCCCCCTCCTCGGGGCCTGGCTCCATTCGCTGAAACATTAATGGCGTTCGGTTCTGTGTGAGATACACGACATGGCCTGCAGGCTGGCATCAGGCACACTCACATGACACAAACACAGGATGCACTCGCAGCATGCACCCACACGAGGGCGCCATCGGCAAGAGCATGGCTGTGGGTTTCCAAGGTAAAGTCCCTTCACCGGACCACTGATCTGGGATCCGCTAACCACACTGAACACTGAAACACAGTCCCCGCGTTCTGAATCGCATACTCTTTTTCAACACTAAAAATCTTGGCCGGATGTAGTAGACATCTGGGTACTTCTAACCATCCTAAATCTGGCCACAAGAATCGGGAATTCCTACATGTTTTTTTCTACCATACTGAATAGTAGAAAGTATGCGATTCGGAACGCAGGGTGCATATAATTTAACACTTCTGAATTAAATATTTTTCCTTGAAATCAGTTTAAATTGATGTTCAGGGAAGAAAAGCTGATCTCAGATCTGTGTCAGACGGAAACTTTTACCTTAGGCATTTGAAGTAAGATCACTCCTAATCACAGGTCCGGTGTGACACACTCATGAAACACAATCAAGTAATACATTTTACTCAGAGGTCTTTGTTTGACAAGCTGTGTGATCCTCAATCTGCCAAATAGTTTTGAGTAATATGATATTTTGTGGAAGATTATAGGCCACATCTGATCCTGAAATATTCCTATCAAAAAGCTACTTCTGCCTCCATCAGGTCCGTGGTAAGGCACCTTTCCTACCCGAGGATCTTGGGTAATGAAGTCCTCTCGGGGTTGGCTTAAAGGAAACAACGGTTTGTGACTGCTACAGCCTGTGTGAAGTCCCTCCACCGCCTGGAAGCTAAAGTTAAGTTAAGTTACTATTAGTCAATGGTTATATTGAAATTTGTATTTTCTCATCTTCCCTCTCAAGTTACCACACTTCGGAGGGGGTCAGAGCGCAGGGTCAGCCATAGTACAGCGCCCCTGGAGCAGTTTGGAGGTTAAGTGTCTTGCTCAAGGACATAATGGTAGAGGTAGTGGACACCGTATATGTAATACCAGCCACTACTAGTTTTACAACTAACACCCTCCTGTCCAGTGCCGGGGATCGAACCAGCGACCTCATTGTTACCGGTCGGCCACCTTTCCTCTAGGCCATCCTAACACCCAAGGCTAAATGCTAAACAACTTCAGATAGACTGAGGGCTATTCAGATGCTGACTCTTGTGACATTAGCATATGTCTGCTCAAATGAACTACATGTTGATTTAGCTTAAAGACGGTCTGCTTAAAGTGGCTACGAGGAACTTCCAGTTTTTGTTGATTCTAGCGGCCCCATTGGACGAAAGCAGTAGTGTTTTTACAACAACAGTCTATTGTTCTAAAGATCTACATGTTAATATTTCTGTGGACCACGTTGTGATATCTTATGGATCAAAGAAGTCGATACTTGATCAAACTCGGAATTCTTCTGAATTTCTAATCCTGTCCATTCGTCAATTTCAGTGCTACCTACCTACCTATCTATCTATCTATCTATCTATCTATCTATCTATCTATCTATCTATCTATCTATCTATCTATCTATCTATCTATCTATCTATCTATCTATCTATCTATCTATCTATCTATCTATCTATCTATCTATCTATCTATCTATCTATCTATCATGGAGGTAAATGACAGAACTTGATCTCTGGATGGTCCGGAACCAACTAGCTCCACTGAATCATCCTGAGCAAATTCGTGGTACAAACATTGAGAATGGATTATGATTAAAACACTTAACACAAGACACTTTAGTGGGAGTGTGTTTCAACATTGGCATATGATTCAATGAATGGTCCCGGGGATTGACCGATTACATACGGCGCCACTGGTCAGGGGAACCTCCACTCAACATCCTAGCAACAATCACAGACAGACAGACAGACAGACAGACAGACAGACAGACAGACAGACAGACAGACAGACAGACAGACAGACAGACAGACAGACAGACAGACAGACAGACAGACAGACAGACAGACAGACAGACAGGCAAACAAGCAGATTCATGAACACACAGACTGGAGAGAATGGGTCTTGGTTAGAGATAACTTGGTGACAATCGACCAAACAGCAAGAGCTTGATTTGATAAGTCAAGGTCTCATCTCCCTGGAAGGATAAATGGTTCGAATCAGAGGGAAAGAGACAACATGGAAGACAACACACAAAAGACAATAAAACAATTGGCAGAAACAAAAAGACTGACAGAGAGCAGACAAAGAAGAGACACAGCAACATGTCAACAAACACTTGAAGAGGACATTTGAGATGTGACAAGGCGGATAAACAGGAGAGACAACAAATGAGGAATGAAAGAAGAAAATCTACTTGCGGGGTTGTCTTTGGCCCTATTTGCACTACATTGCTCAATACGCCGGTCTTTGCTTTGTCAAGTGACGTCAAGATTGTTGTCGCCTTAAAATGTTAGCAATGTTCAGCGGACCACTTAAGATGCTTTATATGCGATTGCTTGACTTATAGTTTCCGTCTCCATTAACTTCACAGTGCTTGGTCGGCTTACTTATAGGTGGTTGTTTACGTGTAAATGTACTTTTTCGAGTGGGTCCTTAACACGTTTCCTTTAGCTTCCGAAAAACCAAAACCTTTTCCATGCATGCGGGTATCTTGAAGCATAACCGCTATGTCACCGGTCAAAACAAGACAAAAAACAGGGAGGGAGGTGGGGGGGGGGGTGTTCTTGTTTGCATATGTCACAACAAGTGTTAGTGCTGCATTGTATTTTGATCGGTTAAGGTTGGAGTCAGCAATCCTCATTCAAAAATCCTTTTCATCAAAAGTAACTAAAATAAGGGGGAAGGGGGAGGCACCCTTAGCTCAGTTGGTAGGGCGTCCCCCCCATGGGCCTCGGCCAGCAGCGGACCCGGGTTCGATTCCAGCCCGCGGTCGTTCTCTGTATGTCACTCCCCTCTCTGCCCCATTTCAACTCTGTCTCTACACTATCAATAAAGCATAAAAATGCCAAAAAAATACCTTAAAAAAAATAAAGTAACTATATCTTTTCACTATATGTTCTTGGTCTGTTTTGTGTCTGCGTGCTGAACAAAGGTCTGGTTTTTATACACAGCTCAGGCTCCGTAAACGTGTATGTGACAAGGGAGTCGGACCGGCGCACGGCAACATCTCTCCAACCAATCAGACACAGGCAGGGTTTGTGACGTCGGTAGCAACACTTTTAATGGACAGGTTAGCGATGACTGCTGTTGCCAAGGTACGGTAGTTAGGGAGCATTAAGGCAGGTTAAAATATCAACAAGCGTTCTGCGGAATGGCTGACTCCACCTATAAGGGAACTTCTGAGGGAGGAATTTGGATATTTGCCTTTTGTATCGATGGTTATCAATGTATGAAAAGAAAATATAGCATTGACGATACAAGAAAGATTCTGCTATTAAACTACTCAGCAGCTGTACTATGATTTGTTAGCCATTATAAAATGGGTGGCTTAAATCCTAACTGTTGTATAATGGGCGTATACATACTGCGTTCCAATCAGTTTTCAGAGTAAGAGTTCCATATCACTTCATGACTGAGGAAGTAACGCCGGTAGTTTGTAAACAAATGGATATGCTAAACGGAGGCTCACTCTTTGGCTGTGGAGGGTCTAAAGGAGGCTCACTGTTTGGCTGTGGAGGGTCTAAAGGAGGCTCACTCTTTGGCTGTGGAGGGTCTAAAGGAGGCTCACTCTGTGGAGGGTCTAAAGGAGGCTCACTCTTTGGCTGTGGAGGGTCTAAAGGAGGCTCACTCTTTGGCTGTGGAGGGTCTAAAGGAGGCTCAGTCTTTGGCTGTGGAGGGTCTAAAGGAGGCTCACTCTGTGGAGGGTCTAAAGGAGGCTCAGTCTTTGGCTGTGGAGGGTCTAAAGGAGGCTCACTCTTTGGAGGGTCTAAAGGAGGCTCACTCTTTGGCTGTGGAGGGTTGGGAGGATTTAAACACACTCTCCGATGGAAACAGGAACAAACTTCAGTCAGTTTGGTGTCCCGTCATAAACTCTGGGCTCCGGTGAGGCTTTACTATGGAGGAGCGGCGGCTGCGGCTATCCCGGAAAAAAGACCAAAACAAACAGCCCGCAGAGCGACTAAAGAGGAGGAGGACAACTCTAAACAAAACCAAACATAGCCAATAGCCATAAGAAATAAAAAAAATTCAAATTGTGCAACAATGTTTTTGGGTAGATTCTTCCTTTTCAAGTGGTACGAAGAAGAGAGGAAGGATGGAGTGAGACACTGCCGATATGGTGGACAAACTGACAGACACACAGACTGTTTCAAGCTATTATGTATGCACTGCTGATGTTGAGAGAGAGAGAGAGAGAGAGAGAGAGAGAGAGCCTGTGTGGACCTGCCCATTCAGTCCAATGGGATGGCTGCATTCAGTAACATACCAACATATACTGCAGCGGCTTGTTGTTGACGAAAGAAAAAAAAAAGACTTACATACTCTCCATCCACCAATTCACTCCTTGGCTTCTGCAGAATGGAAATACCATTTTTAGAAAAGATATATATATATACACTTTTGTAAGATGTACGTGGGGTTGGCTTCATTCCATGATCAAATTTCGTTGTATTAAGAAAGTGAAATTTCAGATCTGAAGGGCTGTATACCAACAGGGTGCAAACAGGAGGTATTACATGAGTGGAGAGATGTTTCCACATGTAAACAACACAGTGTGGACGAAAAAATACAGATAATGGGCAGGATAAGGAGCGAGTGCATCTCAAAAGGCATTCATCGGGACATGAGGGGGAAGTGCTTTGACGGGGGGATTGCAAGGTAAGGCCATGTTGTATTATCATCATCATCTCCATCATTTTTCAAGGCATTACCAATATAATTGACTTGACCCTTTAAACAACGTTCAAACAGCCCTTTGTGAACAGAAAAGACAACAACTCGAAGATGCAGGGAAAGGCAAAACGTTTCTACCTAGCTAGAGAAAGTAAATAATCTAGATATATGCGTTATCAAGCATGGTAAGAAGGCGCGGCAAAGGGAGCAACATGGTGCTAGAAAAAGGACGCAGATATTTCGGGTGGCATGCTCATAAAAAGGTGCATCGCAGGCTGAGCAGGAGGTAGGGGTGTTTATTCGGAAGTGTGCCTGGGGAGTTTGTATGGGATTTAAATGTATAAGATATAGTTCTTATGCTTTTAAATCCACATTAGGCAGAAGAAGTGCAAAAATTCAGTCCAGACGGGCTAGTCAGTGGAACTTGTATCAAATAAGAGGACCAGGAAAGAGGTAAGAAGGAGGAAGGAGAGAGAAAAAAAGAAGGATTTTTTTTTTTTTTCATTTGCTGGAATTTCTCTGAAGTCTACCTGTTCCTCTCTCAAGGCCTGCTGCCTTTTCATCTTGCTCTGCCGGTAGTATTCCATGATCATCATGGCGGCGTAGATTTTGCCCACCGTCAAGTCTGTGGCTGCTGAGAAAATGACAAGTTACCCTGCAAGATTAGACCGGGGTGGGATGGGACCCTGAGCCGTGGGGGAGAATGGGAGTGCGGGACGAAGATGCAAAAAAAGATTCCAAACACAAAACAAAAACCACAGAGAAAAAAATAAATTATTCACACAAGAACATGCGAGAATACACTGGCAGTTGGGACAATTCTGTTTCAGGTAAACAAGCCATGGACACCAGACTTCAAAATCAAGACTTTAAACTTTCAGAGGTTCAGTTCCTCGATTTGGCCTGTACTGGCTGTATCCTTAAAGGCCTACTTCAGCTGTGGGAATATGAAGGTGTATTGAACTCTGAGATCCCTATGTAGTATATAAAGGTGCAAACATTTTAGAAATCGGTTCATCCTAGCCTGGAGGAAAGACTGAGGAAGAAAAACCTCATTAATTAATTAAAATAGTGATTTTATAATGATAGAACGCCGGTTCTGTATGGAAAAAGTATTCCGTTAAGGGATGATGGTGGTTTTTCTCACTATAAAGCCACTTTCACACACATAAATTCCAGGAAATATCCAGAGATTCTGACCCGGTGAATGTGTATATCTACTGTACCTGATTCCCACATGCAGCACAGATCAGGAGATTGTCCATGTGGTGCGTGTTCACATATATATAGCAAGGCGAGGCAAGGCAAGTTTGTTTACATAGCACCATTCAATCACAAGGCAATTCAAAGTGCTTTACACAGGCATACTATACATCAAGATCAGATTTAAGAATATGCTAGAAATACTCGGACATGTGTATATTTCTTGTCAAGTGATATCAATTTGCCCCCCCCCCCCCCATCTCCCATCCAGGATTGAGAAGTAGGCCACCCTGGGAAAATCTTCATAAAGTCCGATTTGAATAATCCGGACATTTGTATTTACTCTTACAGCTAGCTCACCTAGCTAAAGTCTGGATAATTCCCAAGTCACAGTGCATGTGTGAAAGGGGCTTATGATTCTGGCAAACCTGGCCAGCAGATGTCTGAATCCCTCTAAAAAAAAGGAAATTGCCCAATTTAGGAGGTGTATTTTCAGACTAAAAGGGATAAATAACACCGAAATGTAAATCACATACAGAGAAGGGGTGGGATTAAATACGTGTACACTTCTTCACACTCCTTTTTTGAACATTTTGTTACAATTATCAAGTGTTTGTCAGTCATATACTGACATGCTAATAACATAATCTATCCAAGCCAAATTGATCTGTTAAGGGGTAGGACTAGATAAGTTTTTTACTTCCTTCTACCCCCTTTTGAGCATGTAGAAAGTGTGTCTGTTTTTTTAAAAATTCTATTTCTTTTTTTGCTTTTGTTTGTTTTTTTATTTATTCATCTATTTTTTATTGCTCGCATGTTCGAAATAAAGACAATCAATCAATCAATCAATCAATCAATCAATCAATCAATCAATCAATCAATCAATCAATCAATCAATGTATCTAATTATGCTTTTCTATTTTATGTAAAATCGTTATTTTCTGTATGATAATTTCTGTTTTCTTTTACATGTTCGATATATAAAAATTATGTTTCAATCAAAAACTTTTTTCTTCTTGAAGTAACATTGATAACTGTCTAAACATCGGCTGTTTACGCTTCAACTGAAACAGAGCTGAACTAGCATGCTGGTGTACAAACACAAGATCACAACACTGTACAATCATTAACACAACGAAGCCAATAGTCTTTTCACAGGCAGATGCTGTACCTATTATACGTCTTCAAACATTCTCATAGTACTTCACTTTCATCTAATGTCATATCAAAGCTTGTTGTTAGGTGTATTTCATATTTAGTCTCACAGGACTGGGTAGCCACCTCACTAAGAAACCTGTGAGCACATCAGTGAAATTATGAAAACAGGAGCTCAATTTTTTTCTAAAAACTCCGAACTTGTATCCCCCGGAGTTTTGGATGGAAAAACACTTAAAATCAGAAAAAATACTGAGCTTTGTTTTGGTTTGTCAAATATTACTGACCGAGAGAGAGGTGCCCTTTTCAAAGTGGTGTGGCTACAACTTTTCAAGCATTAAAATTTAGAAATGACCGTGCCAGAACATATAGCCATACATATTGTATTCTTTTATCATATTCCCCCGGGCAATAAGGCATGCCAGTGCATATGTTGTACCTTATTACGGCCATGCGTTTCGCCATACAACTTAAAAGGTATTGCTAAACATGCGTCATGTTACTAGTTTGTATCCATTTTTATCAATAAAACCATTTAAAAACTCATTCATCACAATCATCCTAGATAGACTCATTAGCCTAGATCTATTGGACTTGTTTATTTGATGCTCTATTCTTCCTGTAGTGAAAAGACTTCTATAGAGGATCTTCTATAGTTGGCACCCCCTGATACCAGGACTGAGTGAATGGTGTGGAAAGATCAACAGTGTGGGTGTGTGTGCTACTGTGTTCACTATTATGTTTGTGTCAGTGTGCATGTGTGTACTGGTGTGCTGGTATTTCACTGGTAGTGTGTGTGTGTGTGTGTGTGTGTGTGTGTGTGTGTCTGTGTGTGTGTGTGTGTGTGTGTGTGTATGTATAAACAAAGATGATGCAGAAATGACTTAAGCCGAGCAATAACAATATTCATCGTCCATCTAAATATGGAAACCGCTGTCTGACAGTTGGTTCAATCCAATATAAAATGCATCACCTCGACCAAACTGCATTAGAATTGGGCTAGCAGGATACTCAGCTGTTGTAGGGACCAAATTCTGGGCCTCAACTGCAGAGGGCTGGGTTTAATACTATGCACTCTGGTACAGTCATTGGCACAGGTGTTGATGGTTCCCAAACATTAAGAAGTTGGATCCTTTCTTGCTGTTGGTAGCCAAGGCTTTCAGCATATGTTAAGGCCTGTCAGTAGCTAGTTTAGCCTTAAGGCTTAGTGGTATTTAAGACTTATTTCCACGGAGCGGTACTGTATGGTTTGGTACGGTAGGCCACTGTCAAAAGTCGGGAAGGGTGACCGAAATAAACGTAAACCGTACCTATTTTGGTCACCCTTTCGTTGGGGGTACCAAGCAGTCCCAAGAAGGTGGAGCTACAAAGACTGCAGTATGTTTATTGGTCGACAGAATCTTAGTGACAGGACAAACACCATGTGTAATCTTTTCGGGCAAGAGTGGATAATTTAGTTTTTTGAGAAGGATGATGGCAATCAGTTATTTGTTGACTGTGTTGTGCTGCTTTATAGGTTTTAATGTGCTATGTTTGTGTGTGTGGACTGTATATAGTTTGGATTAGTATCAGGAGATGCGAAGCAGGTTATGACTCTGGTGGTTGGCTGGTGGAAGCTGTCCTCTTGGTGAGTTGGTGGTCGGACACAGAAACACCACTATGGTCCGTTTTCATTACAACTCACCCTTGTGCGGAGTGACCAGCAGATCCAGCGTCTTCTGAGATAAGTTCGGCCAAATGGCCATCATCTCCTTTCTCAGCTCTGCATCCATCTGGTGCTTGTCTGCACCGCCTGGATAGCCCCACAAACCAGGGTGAGTGCCCACACACAGGCATCAAACATTTGTACACACATACACACACATTTGTACACACACACGCAAACGCGCAAACACACACACACACACACACACACACACATTTGTACACACACACACGCAAACGCGCGCGCGCACACACACACACACACACACACACACACACACACACACACACACACACACACACACAGCACACATGTGTACACAGTGCAAAGAATGTACAGACCAAAACGAAAGGCCAAAATAAATATATTTAGCCATTCACGCATGTACACATTCACCCAAAACAAAAGAGTTCATTGTTACTGTCAGAATAAGCAACATGTTCTTCCGTATTTGGTGCAATTCTCTGATTAGTAATTATTGGATTTGTTAAGGAGAAAAAGACAGATGAATGATCCAGGACCACCCAGGGCTGTCAGACAGGAATGTCAAAGACCTACTTCACCGGTTGGAATATGAAGGTGTATTGAACTCGGAGATCCTATGAAGTATAAATGTGCAAAAAAAATTGAAATCGGATCATCCTAGCCTGAGAAAAGGCAGAAAGAGTGCTTTATGGTCTCACTGTCTAACCCTACATTTCTCTTTCTGTGATGTCACAGAAAGAGAAATGTAGGGTTAGACAGTGAGACAGTTTCAATTTTTTTTGCACATTTATACTTCATAGGATCTCCGAGTTCAATACACCTTCATATTCCAACCGGTGAAGTAGGCCTTTAAGCGTAAAAGGGAAGATAAAGACACTAGTTGAGTGGCCGTACCCTTGGCGATCTTTATGTCCAAAGCCGTCCTGATCAGGGCCATGAGGGTGGAGTTAAAATGCACGGAGTTGTCCTCAGCGACGGGTAGATCCATGCGCAGCAGCCTCTGTGGAGAGCCAGTCAGGATGAGAGGATGAGAAAGGTACGAGTCCTTCGCTAAAGTGTGACGTGCCTGAACCTTCGGGGGAGGGGGAGTGGGTGAGGGGTTTGGGACGGGGGTTGAGAGAGCTCCATAGACAACTGCCAAATAAGGTCGGACTGGATTCGTCCAAGTTTTTTAAGTTAATGTTCCCTGAGACGGGTCAAAAGTTAAGGCAAGGGTGAGTAGTTGTCGCTAGAATTATTTTCTGATCAATGTAGCCTGGCAAGTCGATTTCAACTTGAGGCACTTGAGTTCTTAACAGTCTGGTACATTGAGCACCATATTAAGCTACTGCTGCACCGGTTTGCCAGTTTTAGTAGTGCGTGCATTTGCAACTGCGATCATTTTTGCTTAAGGAAAGAAAAGGTAATTCCCTGCGTCTCCTGTTTTTTTTTCCAATGATACTCTACAAGACAGCACAGCTAACCAATGAGGGGCCATCCGCTGCTAAGCAACTGTGAGAGCCGAGAACCACAAGGAAGAAACAACCAGAGCCAAAATGGCCTCCGACCCAACCAGTGCCCATGTTCCCTAAATGTGTGAATGCAGTGGCGCATTTACACATCTTTGTCGTTACACACATATAGATATATAGATGTATATATATATAACATTAAACATACACCAAACCCCCCCACCCACGTCCAACCCCAACCCCAACCTCCCTCCCCAGCCACTTACATACAATTATTTGCACAGACTCCAATTAAGGGGCGCTTAATTGGAGTTGTTTGGAGACAAAATAGGTCAAGTGGGGAACAATAAAACAGTATCACTGGAGTAATTCCGCAATTTTTAATCAGGAGACTACAGTTGTTGGATATAACTGAGGCATCTGCCATAGAGCTCCCCCTACCTGTAAGGAGGTTCCCTGAGTCTTTCAACATGTCTATACCAAGTAAAACCGATGGAGAAACCTGCGGATAGAACGAAACAAGCCTGGCCCAGCTCAAGAGGGCCGCTTCCCCCGTTCCTATCCCGACTAGTTTGCATCCATCGGATTTACCTACGAACATGAGCGTTGGGCACTTAATGACGGCAAGCACGGCAGCACGACGACGGTGAGGGTTTGTGTGTTTTCTGAGTGTGTGCGAGTGTCGGGCATGCCCCAAGCCGAGTGTATATACGGCAGGCACAGGGCATCAGCCAACATCCACAGCGCTCGGACAGGCAGGCAGGCAGGCAGACAGGCAGGCTCAATGTCGCCCATAGCCATGCGACATAAGAGTGCCAAGAACTCATGCAACATCCCAAGAAAAATCCCACAAACCCCCCGGACACACATAGCATGCGACATGCCTTGAACTTCACTTCACGCCCCATTATCTAAGCCCCAACTCTTCCAACTACACAGCCCACTATATAACATCCCGCCCCTTGAATTTCCCCCTTAGAAAACCCCATTTTCACAATACAAGCAGCCGTGCATCCACGCAAAGAGAGTATCCTCAATCCGACTATCTGGATTGATCCTACTGATTTGACGGATTACTTCTATCTTATCTCTATGTTCCCAAATGTACATATATACATATATTTTTTTTTACATTAAAGGGGTTCCCATTAGTCTAAAGTCAAATTGGACAGCGATGGAGGTAAGTATTTCATTTCATATCAAGTCAAGATCTCTCTCAATGCCGAGCGAGGTGCCGTGTCTTAAGGGGGTTGTCAGAGTTACAGAGGATTAGAGTTGTGGCATTCCCTGAAAGAAGAAAAAAAAAATCATAAAATATTCAAAAAGTGATGATGGACGTCCTTTCTGTTTTTTTTTGGACCAACCAGACTTTAGAGTAGTAGTAGTATTGTAGGGTAAGAGGAGGGAGGGGGGGGTGTGGGGGGGGGGGGGGGGGTCTTATTGAAGGGGATACATGGTTGGGACAGCTGTTAGTCGAGTTAAACTATAGGTTAAGTCTAAGCTTGGTTCATGAGATGTAGTTACAGATAAAAAGGGAAGGGCGAGAATGAGGAGGAAGAGGAGAAGGATTGTGAAGACACTGAAAGAGTAAAAAGAGGACTCGAGTGTGTCAATAAGAATTGTTAGAGAGAAAAACTGAGTGTGTGTAAGTGTGTGTGTGTGTGTGATTGTGTGTGTGTGTGTGTGTGTGTGTGTGTGATTGTGTGTGATTGTGTGAGTGTGTGTGTGTCAGTGTGTAGACAAAAGAGGAAGGTTGAAAAAATTACAGAACGAGACAAGAGTCGAAGACGAAGACTAAAAACAACACTGACATAACTTTTTTTCTGAGAAGAGGTCAGTTAAAAAAAAAAAACAAGATGTCGCGGTCGGCAGTATACACACTATTTTCCAGTAAGGGTGAGTGGGCCTTGTAACCACCATTAGGAAAGTCAATAAAGAACTTTGCCAAAAAAAAATCAAAAACTCAAAAGATATATCTAACGGTCACGATCTCTATTCTGCCACAAAAAAAAAATCGCTTTCGAATCTCAAAATTGTCTGTTTCATTGAGATTGTCCCAATGAATACTGGAAGGCTTGTTGATGGCTGAGGTATGGCTGTATGTGATGGGGCCGCTGGTAAATACAGGTTGACATACTGGAGGGGAAAAAGAAGAAGAAGAAAAACGGACAGAGAGGAGAGGTAAGATGGAGACAGAACGGACTCGGATGGATGGACAGAGCGATGGCGTGAAGGAAATGAAGATGGATGCTGATTGCAGAGACAGACCAGTGGATGTAGAGGTAGAATGAATGCTTGAATAAGATAATAATTCCTGGTCAAATAGAAATATAGTCTGTCTGTCTGTCTGTCTGTCTGTCTGTCTGTCTGTCTGTCTGTCTGTCTGTCTATCTATCTATCTATCTATCTATCTATCTATCTATCTATCTATCTATCTATCTATCTATCTATCTATCTATCTGTGTGATGTCACACATGGGAAAATTTAGGGTTAGACAGTGAGACCATAAAACACTATTTCTGCCTTTTCTCAGGCTAGGATGAACCGATTTCTAAAATGTTTGCACATTTATACTCCATAGGATCTCAGAGTTCAATACACCTTCATATTTCCACCGGTGAAGTAGGCCTCTTAAAGATATCGTTAATATGGATTGATACACCCTAACTATTTTCAGATGCTTTACTATCATGCATCTAACTTCCCACATTACAGTTAGAAGGATTTTGTGGATTTGGGTGTACAGGGTTCTTTAAAGGGACACTGTGTAACATTTTAAGTAATGCATTAGCTAAAATCAATATCCTCATTCATAAATATGTCCTCATTGGTGTAAAATCACCTCTGCCAATAATCTGAATTATCCTCCTGAGCGGAGAATTACAAATATTAGTATTACATGTTGTACATTGAGCAGGCAAGTCTTATGGAGGAATCCATGTTTTTGGAATGTCATCAGGTGCATTGTTTAGAATTTAGAATTGTTCTTGTCCTTGAAGGCCACTGTAACTTCTGTTATTATTAAAAAGGGGTGGGGTTACCCAGGGAGCGTTGCATTCTAGAACTTTGTAGAACTTTCTTTATGATGTCATATTACACAGTGTCCCTTTAAGGCTATCTATCTATCTATCTATCTATCTATCTATCTATCTATCTATCTATCTATCTATCTATCTATCTATCTATCTATCTATCTATCTATCTATCTATCTATCTATCTATCTATCTATCTATCTATCTATCTATCTATCTATCTATCTATCTATCTTTCTTTAAGGCACCATGTCCTTTCAACACTATATTGTTGTATCTGAATGTCAGAAAAATGAAAGGAGAGAGAGAATGACAGAGAGAGAGAGAGAGAGAGAGAGAGAGAGAGAGAGAGAGAGAGAGAGAGAGAGACAGTGTTGGACTCTACTGAGGTGGAGAGACAGAGTGGACAACAGGACAAAGAGACAACGGTTGCTAAAATACAATTTTTTTTAACCCTGTTGGTCAATGAAGTTTCCTTAAGTGTCAAAAAACTCATATTAAAACAAAAAACTAAAAATATATAGAAGGGGCCAGAACTTGCCTACTCATTTATTATGCATAGTAATTATTATTTATTGTCTTATTTCACAGTGTATTTGTGGTTCTGTGAGCATGTGTGCGCTCTAAAGGAGGAGCCAGCCACAGGAATAAGAGACGCAGAGGACTGAAGACAGACACCCTTGCCTGTCCTTCTGTATACCCGCATCGTCAGCACATAGTCGACTCTTAAACCTGCAGTGTGTAGAATTTGGGGTTTTATTTCCTAGCAGATTTTGTAGAAAAGAATTATAATATCCATAAGTACTTTAATTTAGTGCACAATAGCTGATTTTTTTTTTCTTTTTTAATTATTAATTTTTTCCTTAGAAAGGGTCTCATATATGTCCATATGTCTCCATACTTTGGACCAAGGCCTTGTCACCGCCATTTTTGAAGTGTCATAGTTGGAATGTCATCAGGTGCATTGTTTAAAATTTAGAATTGTTCTTGTCCTTGAAGGCCACTGTAGCTTCTGTTATTATTCAAAAGGGTTGGTGTTGCATTCTAGAACTTACTTGATGATGTCATATTACACACTGCACCTTTAATATGTTGTGTGTATGTTTGCCTCAACACTACACATTGTCCTTTACGAACAATGGCTTGTGTATTAAAAATCGACAATAATTTTTTAAACAATTGCCAACAGGCTGCAAAGGCCGGAGCATTACGAGCTTATTCGATGTTTCATGTTTATTACACTGCAAGAGAGAAATATGGAGACATATGAATTTAAAATCTCTGCTTTGCTTTTTTGAAGTTCTTAAATTTGTCATGAAACAAAGCAAAATTCCTTCTTTTTTTTTTTTCTTTTTTTTCCGGACTGGATTGTGAGTATTTTTGTTGCTCTGTGTGTTGTCTTGAGTGCGTGTGCGTCCGTGCAGGCTGCAGAAGAACTGGCAAAGCCTCCCTCTGTTCCCTTACTCCTGCGGCCTGACGGGAGGCAAAAAAAAAAGGAAAATAAAAATCGAAAAAAAACTACCACTTCACTATCACTTCACTTCACTGCACGACAAAAGCCCCTCCCTCCGTCCCGCGGCCGGAGAGAGAGAAAAGGGGACAGCGCTCACCAACCACCACAACCAACCACTAACAGACAATGAGGACAACACTGCTGGGACGATGGGTAGGGGGGGTATATGGGGTAGAGGGTAAGGGGGGGTAGGGAGGGACAGAAGGAGGGTGGGTGGTGGGTTAAGGTGGGGGGCGAGTCTACCTTATAGGCCACCCGGGCGGGACACCTCTTCCCGAGGCCTAGCGGCGGACACATGTGTCTTAGCATCTGATACATGTCTGTGTAAGTGATCCGGCCGCTGGAGTTGGCCACAAACACACACACACATCACACGCGCACAGACATTCAAACACACACACACACACACACACATCACACGCGCACAGACATTCAAACACACACACACACAGGCATCCAAACACACATACACACACACACACACACACACACACACACGCACACACACACACGCGACAGACAGACAGACAGACGAAACGGACGACGTGAAAACGAGTCAAATAAAAAGAATGAGGGGCGGGGGAGAGGGAGGTGTGTTTGGGAGGTGGAGACATCAGGGGGAAAAAGTAAAGGAACCAACAAAGGAGAGGAAGAGGGGAGGGAAACAAATACACAGAGGTTATTGTTCTGATCGCTGTGGATATGTGGTTGCTTTGGTGAGAGAAAGAGAGAAAGAGAGAGAACGAGAGAGAGAGAGAGAGAGAGAGAGAGAGAGAGAGAGAGAGAGAAAGAGATCGAGGACTAGCCTGGCAAGACCAACATAATCTAGTGCAAGTTTCATATTCGTTTCTCTACCGTGGATCAATCTGGACTTTCTCCAAATCTCCGTGGGTAGGAGTCTGCTTTAAAAAAAAAGACCGGGCCAATCAGGGGCTCCCGTTCTGACCTCATGTCCAGCCCTGATAGTGGAAGGCAGCTTCTGATTGGTTCGTGTGGCCGTCAATCAACAGCCTTGTAATGCTATAGTCGTATCTCACAAGCTTATTCGTTGATCCATGTTGACATCGACGACTGCATGAACCAATCAGGGGCTGCCTTCCACTAACCAACGTGGCTGGGCTCCTTTCCACGTAGATTGTAGAAAAAGCACACACACACACACACACACACACACACACACACACACACACACACACACACACACACACACACACAAGCTCTAACACACACACACACACACACACACACACACACACACACACACAGCCTAGACTGATCCAGCAGGAGAGAAACCAATGTGACGCTTGCACAAAATATCAGGTCCAGGTCTCAACTTTTTTAAGTACGAGGGGGGGGGGGGTTTATTTGAACATCGCTCCTACGTCTGGTATATCGTAAAATAAAGAGAGAGAGAGAGAGAAAGGGTTGTTGAAGGAGAGTAAGGGTTGGAGGAGGTAGGGGAAGAAATGTTATATAGTTTAGTAAGTTAGTTGTTGTTGTTCGAGATACCGTTCTATGCGAGATGAAAAGGGGGGATTTTTTTCTGATATTTTTTGGTTTTTATTAGTTTTCTTGGCCCTCTTTCGCTGCTCGAATAGAACTGGCAACGTCGGGGCTTCTTAGCAGGCAAAAGAAAAGCACCGCTGCTGCCGAGATCGGAGAGAGTGAGTCACAATGAACAAGTCAATGCAGCAACGTTATACTATAAGGCAACTGAGTGTCCACCAGTAACCCCTTCAATGCTCACAGCTGTGCCTATACAGATGTTCACGGGACAGTATGTTCCCTCCCCAAAATAATGATAGGGAAAGGGTTGGAATACCTAGACAGTGCTAGTTAGTGCCGTATGCTTTTCTTTTTTTTTGAAAATATCAGTTCAACCTCATCACGAAAAAAATTGTCTCATCCACTTTCCTCTTGGTGGTATTTAGCTATGCAGTTATCAAGGTCAAAGTCAGCTTTATTTTTTTTTACCTAGGGAGCATTGCATTCTAGAACTTTCTAGAACTTTCTTGATGATGTCATATTACACACTGCATGTAGTTGTCTCTTTTGTAGCTGTTTTTAATATAAAAAATTAAAATTATATAATTTCATATGTCATCTGTCCAAGGATTGTGTGGGGTGTGGGGTGGGTGGGGTTATACGTGTTTTGTATGTTTGTTAAAAAAGAAAAAGTTCAATATAAATCATGTATGGAAAAATAAGTCAGCTTCATTCGTCAATTTCAAAATATGTGCCAGACATACGGAGGAATCGAAATTACGTTTATCTCCGACCCCACAGTGCGATAAGGACCAAAAGGATAAAATTTGGTAAAAAAAGATAAGTAAAATTTACAATAAATACATTCTAGATAGTGTAAAAGGTAAAAGGCAAATAAATTGAGATGTTATGGTTGAGTATAGACAATTTGAGATTTCTGTCACCACTTCGATAACGATATTGACCCGTATGTATTGTTATATATCTACATACTGTTCTGAATGTTCCCTTTTAGTATTATTCGTATTATGTGTAATGTTGTAATGCTTTGGCAACACTGTTTGTACCACAAATGTCATGCCAATAAAGCTTTTTGAATTGAATTGAATTGATTCACTTTATGCCGCTCACAGCATTTACATCAGTGTCCCAGTTATTTCGACATCCCCATGACAACCCCAAATACCTTCACAAATAAGTTGAATGAAATGTTGAAATCACTCATTCTTCTTGTTAAGTTGTTAAAAGGGTTTTTTACTGGGAGTCTTTTCTCAGCCGAGCTAAGGGTGTAAGGGCAGGGTGTCATATTGTATCATATCATATGTATGGAATGTAAAGCCCACTGAGACAAATGTATTTGTGATTTTGGGCTATACAAATAAAACTGATATGATTTGATTTTGATTAAAATAAATATTTGGAAGCAATTAATTGTATCCGGAAGATTTGTCAATGATGTGTTGCTATGGTTACTTATTAGGTTGCGCATTCTTTTTGGAACAGTGCAAACAGTTTAACCTGATAACCAGTTTACTTTGAACAGTAGGAGTTCAATCTAGGTGTCCATACATCAGGGGTTAATCCACACCTATGGAATGTTCTCCAGCCAATCAGAATAGAGTATTCGAACAGACTATGGTATAATTCCAGAACTGATTCAATAGGGGAAGTATTAGGGCTCTGTTTTAATCAGGTAAGTGCTACAACCAGAGCAAAGTGTGTGACGCACTAGACTGTGTGGATGTCTATGATGCTATATGGCTTCATGAAGGAGCTGAAGAGCTGGATGAAGGGCCGTATAAATCAAAGGATGTGGAGATTAAAAAAAAAATAATGTCCGTTCAGTACAGTCACAGTACGTTTGCATTTTACTACAAATCACAGAAAAGGTGTTCACTCGTAAATATACAGCTCTGGAAAAAATTAAGAGACCACTCCAAATGTTCAGTGTCTCTCGTTTTTACTATTTATAGGAATATGTTTGAGTAGAATGAACATTTTGGTTTTATAATATAAACTACTGACAACATTTCTACCAAATTCCAATACATTTTTTGTCATTGCTGAGAGCATTACCATTAAGTAATGTAGAGATGAAGATTTAAGAAATATCCAGACTGGTCTCTTAATTTTTTTTTTGCGGGAGCTGTACAGCAATCGTGGGTAATAAGCCAAGACCGAATGTCTAGAAAACCTAAGCATACACCTCTGAAGCTTTCTGCATAGCTAGATATCACCAGGGGGTACGGTGTAAAACATGCTTTTTTTAATGATTTGGATGAACCGAAGACTGCAGCACCTTAAAGGGAAATCTCGACAAACAGTCATATAAAGCAAAACGCAGAAAGTCATAATCAAATATTTTTGTTCCCACGATCATCTGTGACACAGGGAGTCAGTGAGAGGTTTGTGGTGGACACGAGACCTTTTCCATGTCCACAGTCCCTCCCCTGAACCACACACACACCCTGCCCCCCCCCCCCTCCCCCTTCCCTGCTTTCCCAATATGCCAGACACACACACAGAGCAGGTTTGGTCAAGTATAGTATAGTATTTTTTTTATTTATTTTAAAATAGGCCTACTTTACTTATTATTATTATTATTATTATTATTATTATTATTATTATTATTATTATTATTATTATTATTATTATTATTATTATTATTATTATTATTATTATTATTATTATTATTATTATTATTATTATTATTATTATTATTATATTATTATTATTATTATATTTTTTTTAGGAAGACAAACAAACAACTGAAAAAGTGTTATTATAGTATTTCAGGTAATGTTGAATATACACTGTTGCATATAAGGCCTGTTACATTCTCATACATAAGGTGTTCTAACGCAAGCATGTGAGATACACAAGCTCTCTACTGAAAACATCGCAGGGGAAATAATGTATGTGTGTGTGTGTGTGTGTGTGAGTGTGTGTGTGTGTGTCTGTGTGTGCGTGTGTGTGTGCGTGTGTGTGTCCGTGTGTCTGTGTGTGCGTGTGTGTGTGTGTCTGTGTGTGCGTGTGTGTGTGTGTGTGTGTGTGTGTGTGTGTGTGTGTGTGTGTGTGTGAGAGACAAATAATGTCAATTGTTTTGACCATGACTTTGTTGTTTCATTTCACACAGGTAAGCTACAGGTTGAGAATGCAAGGGTGAATCACTTTCTATTTGATCTGTCCGCAAAAGAAAATAATTTATTCGCTCATAGTTGCTCATTTTAGCCAGATATTGCTGCTTGTTTTGGCCTTTTTTTATAGTGCAAAGGACATTCCTCTGCATTGCTCTTTGCTGTGCTAATGCAGAGCTTGTGAATGGCCTTACAATCACTTTTCCTGACTCCTTAAAAATCCACTATGTCACTGACTAAACCTTGGACAAGCAATCAGCTACAGCTCTGGAAACAATTAAGAGACCACTCCAAATGTTCAGTGTCTCTCGTTTTACTATTTATAGGCATAATGTTTGAGTAGAATGAACATTTTGGTTTTATACTATAAACTACTGACAACATTTCTACAAAATTCCAATAAATGTTCTTTTTGTCGTTAAGAGCATTTTCAATAAGTTATGTAGAGATGAAGATTGAAGAAAAATCCTGGACTGGTCTCTTAATTTTTTTCAGAGCTGTATTCAGACCAAGCCCTCTCTGTGTATGTCTCTGTACTTCTAACCCCACCCATCCACCCAGACCCCCCACCCCACCCCAACCCAAACAAGAACAATGCACATTGCTCCACCATTTTTCTGCCCAGGCAAACTTAGACAGCAAGCAGAAGAAAAAGACAATGGCTGACTGGAGTTTATAGACTCTAGTGTGTTTTCCCCATAAAACTAAATGAACAGTGAACACATCTGTTTCATTCCCCCAGCAGCGCTCACTCAGAAGACAAATAGCGAGTGCAGTGCACCACTTCATGCTTCACACACTTGTTATTGGTGTGTGTGTGTGTGTGTGTGTGTGTGTGTAAGAGAGAGAGAGAGAGAGAGAGTGCGTTCAAGAGAGAGTGTGTATGTGTGTGTGTGTGTACATTTCTGCATTGTCCCAAACATTCTCATTGTCATATCAGAATGCATATACAACAGAAACCCCGCCTTCCCCCCCCCCCCCAAAAAAAAAATGATTCAATGGGTGAGAATGAGTTCAAAAACTGAAAAATGCAAAAGTAAAAAAAATTATATTAAAAAAGTTAAACGGAAGAAATAATTTGCTCTTAAAAAAAGTGATATATAAAAGAGCGATACATTCATTCCAAGTCTCTTAATCAAAAAGGCGAGCAGGTTGCGTTTTTTTTTTTATAGTTTGTGCTTTATAGGTTGTTTTGGTCCAAACCTTGCAGGCCACCCTATGTGGGCATTTCTTGCCAAGGCCCAGGGGAGGGGAGATAACTCGCAATAAACTGTACATATCCTTATAATGTATGCGCCCGCTGCAAAGAGAAATACAAGGAGGGTGGGGTTAGGTGAAGGAAAAAAAACACAGAATATAGATAGAGAGAGAGAGAGAGAGAGAGAGAGAGAGAGAGAGAGAGAGAAGGAGAGAGAGAGAAAGAGAAGGAGAGAGAGAGAAAGAGAAGGAGAAGGAGAGAGAGAGAGGAGAGAGAGAGAGAGGAGAAAAGAGAGTAGAGAAGATGATAGAGAAGAAGAAAGGGAAAAGGAAGCATTTATTTACACAGAGAAAACTAGGTGTGAGTAAGTGGGGCTGCACAATGAATTTAATTTAAATTAAAATTTTGATTCATATATCAAAGCCGTCTAATTTCTAAATGAGGACAACAATTCTCTCGTTCATTTTCCCCTGTGCATTAAAGTCACGCTTAAGGGCAATTCCATCTGCTATATAAATGACAATATTCATATCAAACGATCAAAATTAATGTATCATTCACGCAAACAGCTAAATGTATTGTGTTCCTTCATGAAGCCCCTTAATGTTGATACAGTAGCTTGATGTTTTTTTTTTTAAGATTATTTTTTGGGCATTTTCAAGCTTTATTAGACAGTACAGAGTTGAAATGGGGAGACAGACAGAGAGGGGAGATGACCTGCAGTGAAGGTCCACGGGTCGGATTTGAACCCGCGACCAATGCAACGAAGGCCGGAGCCAATATGGTACGCACTCTATCCACTACACCACCAGAGCACCCCAGGCTTGATGTTTTTAGCCAACAAGCTTTAAATACAGTGTTTGTTGATTGTACAAACGGTCTGGGTGCTAGGTTTGATTTATTTATATTAATATTATGTATTCTTATACTGTGTAAATGTTTTTAAGATGTCCAAGTGTAAGTGAATATTTTTGGTGAAAAAACAAGATTTATAGGTGAGAATTGAAAATAGAATTTACGTTAT
>NC_137235.1:3168711-3176211 GCF_949987685.1 Ammodytes marinus | reverse complement strand
TGCCTAACACGGTTCTTCACCGTGATGTTCTTTTTGCCCCTTGTTCCCCCGAATAAAACTGCCCGGTGCTGCCAGACCTCGTCCACTAAGACGCCCAACTCCTCCGCGGTAAACGACGGTGCCCGCTTGTTTATTTTGCTGCCGCTTTCTTCCATTCTCACATCACATGTGTGTGCCTATATCCACGGGGTATATATGCGCTAATGGGCTTGATTACTACTTTGATACACTTGTTGCCACACACACCCGCACCCACACACACGTTAGCCTACATGCGTAGCCTAATTCCACCTGTGTGGGGGAGACCACGGGGCGCTGTGTGTGACTTATGCGCTGATAAAGAGGTGGGTGATCGATTCGCCTGGCATCGATTTATTCAGTTTCAGCACGACCGCGGTGGACAGCTCCCACCAAAGTACTTCTTTCGATGCTTCTTTCGCTTCATCTTACGGCTCTCCAAAGAAGGGACTTAAGAAGCCATCTGGGAAACACCCGTATCTTAACGCTCCTTCTTTGGCGAACCCTTCTTTCTTTGGCGAACCCTTCTTTCGACCCTTCTTTGGCCCCAAAGAACGATCGCATCTGGGAAACGCGGCCAATATGAGTATCACCTGTATGTAGCACCTTTTCAGACACAAGGCCATTCAAGGTGCTTTACAGGGGCAAGATTAAAATACATCAAGCATAAAATACACATTAGAATGAAGCCATGACAACAGCATTAAAGAAAACAAACTGTGTAAAAATAGCATTCTTTGCACTGATGGTCTCGTTTGCTGTTACATGTCATTTATGATCATCAGAGGAAAGATGAGACTGTTTCAGAAATTGTTTTAAAAGTTCCTCGTAGCACTTTTACAATCAAATAACATATGACACCACATCGTATAATAATAATTGATAGGATTTATATTGCGTTTTTTTGGGAAGTCACTCAAAGACGCTTTACATCACAGAGAAACACAGGTTGCGTTCCGAATCGCATACTTTCTACTATATAGTATGGTAGAAAAAAGATTTAGGATGTCCCGATTCTTGTGGCCAGATTTAGGATGGTTAGAAGTACCCGGATGTCCTACTTCATGCGGCCAAGATTGTTAGTGTTGAAAACTGCATCCTATTTGGGCGATTCTGACCCACAATCCAGTGCGCACGTGAAGTGACGTCACATCGACGGAGCCTCCATATGAAAACAAACGGGGATGCGACGGATATAAAAGCAAAAGGCAAGATCAAGGCGCAATGTTATGATGAAATAAGAGAGTTAAGCATGTCCCAATAATATGCCTACTGCATCCTAACTAGATTATTTTTATCGTCGGATGTAGAATGTAGAATAGAAAAAAGAAAGAGTATGCGATTCGGAACGCAACCACACAAAAAGAACAGAACAACAGGATGACAAAATAGAGAAAAAAGCGCAATTCAAACTTCAGGCAGAAAGGCAGCACTCACCTGCATGCCTATGATGGCGTAGATGAAGAACAGCATGGCGATTAGCAGGCACACGTATGGCAGAGCCTACGAGGGAAAGAGACAGAGAGACGAAATATTTAAAGGAATACTTCACCCATATGGAATCATTCTATAATTATAAAATCGCTATTATAATAATATAATGAATGAGGTTTTTCTTCCCTCAGTCTTCCCTTAGTCTTTCCTTGGCCCAGCTGTCCTGTTAATCCTAACTCTACATTTGTGTGATGTCAAGCATGGGAAAATTTAGGGTTAGACAGTGAGACCATGAAACACTCTTTCTGCCTTTTCTCAGGCTAGGATGAACCGATTTTCTAAAATGTTTGCATATTTATACTACATAGGATCTCAGAGTTCAATACACCTTCATATTTCCACCAGTGAAGTCGGTCTTTAAAACTGTCAGGTGTTTTGTGACGTAAAAGCCCACTGTAAACCCAAATCCTCCAAATCCTTCTATCTATGTAATTTGGGGAGTAATTTTCTTTATTGATTGATTTATTTTTAACCTTTATTTATACAGGTAAATCCCATTGAGACCGGAGACTCTCTTACAAGGTAAACCTGTTCCCATTTACACGTTGCCATTCACACACACATTCATACACTGATAGCAGGCTAACTATCCACATTCACACGAGGCAAGGTGGGTGAAGTGTCTTACCCAAGGACACAACAACCATGACACAAGTGGCGGGGCGGGGATCGAACCGCCAACCCTTCGATCATTAGCCGACCCGCACCTGAGCCACAGTCGCCCCAGCTAGTTACATGATTGTAAAGCATCTAAAAAATTGTTTTATCGCTCTGTTGTGAAACCTGCTCCCAGTGGCCACTTGGCGAACTGCATTTTTTTGGTGTCACTTCGCCATTGGACGCTGGTAGAATTCGCTGTGGTTGGGGGTTGGTTGTATACAGTATCTACTAGCGACTGCTTACCTTCAAGGTCGAAAAAATGCTGTGAAAACGGCCTATTTAACATGGGAGTCAATGAGAAATGTTTCGGGTTTCACCTGTATTTTGTGTCCATGTGTGTGTGACTGTATCTACTAGCTAGCTACTGGTGAATGATCAAATTCCTTCGTGATTTTTCTCTACTTATGACATCTATTGCAGTATGTCCGTCCTGGGAGAGGGATCCCTTACTCTGTCGACTCTCCCTGAGATTTCTTCAATTTTTTTTATTCCCGGTAAAGGGTTTTTACTGGGAGTTTTTTCTCAGCCGAGCTAAGGGTGTAAGGGCAGGGTGTCATATTGTATCATATATCATATTGTATGAAATGTAAAGCCCACTGAGACAAATATATTTGTGATTTTGGGCTATACAAATAAAACTGATTTGATTTGATTCGATTGCTCACCTTGAAAGACTGTACGAAGGTCCACAGCAGGATTCTGATGGTCTCTCCCTGTCTGAGCAGCTTGACAAGTCGCGCCGCTCGGAAGAGACGCAGGAAGCTCAAGTTGATGAAGTTATTCTACAGCGCAACAAGCAAAACACACAGTCACTTTCACACAGGACACGCTAAAAGAAATACGGCTAAAACCTCCCGCTAACAAAACTCTAAAAACGGGTAGAAAATAGCGTAAGGAAAAGGTATAGGGCAAAGAGATTTTTTTTAAACGAACAAAATATAACCAAATGCAAACGTAATGGATCTTAGGAGGTACAGGTAGAAATGAGAGAAAGATAGAGAGAAGGATAAAAACGACAAATAAAAAGTATAAAGGAGAAGAAATGAATAGAAATCATAATTCAAAGAGTTGTCAAAAAAGGTCGTCATCCAATCTGGTACAGCAGAAAGTTTTTTTTTTTTTTTTTTTTTTTAAGAACCAAATGCACTGATTTCAGGGGGACGAGCAGGCCACACAAGATGGAGCACAATGCACACACTGCCTGTCAACCACACACACACACACACACACACACACACAAACATGGGTACACACACACACACACACACACACACACACAAACATGGTTACAAACACACACACAAACATGGGTACACACACACACACACACACACACACACACAAAGAGTTCGGCTAACGGTTGTCTCATGACACCAAAATCTTTATATTTTTTTGGGAATATTTTCTTTAAAATGTTTCTTTTTAATTTATTTTAACAGTGTCACAGAGAGACTAATAGTGAAATGTCCAACAGCCCAACTCCCTGGTTTGGTCCTGGCATTGTGTGGTTGACAGGCAATGCTTTAAAGGGAGGATGAAGAGGGAGGGGGGAGGGAGGGAGGGGAGGGGGGCAGAGTGGGAGGGAGGGAGAAAGGGGAGGGAGGGGAGGGAGGCAGAGTGGGAGGGAGGGAGGAGGGAGAAAGGGGAGGGAGGGGAGGGAGGCAGAGTGGGAGGGAGGGAGGAGGGAGGGAGAAAGGGGAGGGAGGGAGGGGAGGCAGAGAGGGAGGGAGAGGGAGGGAGAGAGGAGGGAGAAGGGAGGGAGGGAGGGGAGGGGGAGGGAAGGAGAAAGGGGAGGGGGGAGAGAGGGAGGGAGAGAGGGAGAGAGAGAGGGAGGGAGAGAGAGGGAGGGAGGGAGGAGGGAGAAGGGAGGGAGGGAGGGGAGGGGGAGGGAAGGAGAAAGGGGAGGGGGGGAGGGAGGAGGGAGGGAGGGAGGGAGGGGAGATGGAGGGAGAAGGAGGGAGAAAGGGGAGGGGGGAAAGAGGGAGGGAGGGAGGGAGGGAGGGGAGATGGGAGAGAGGGAGGGAGAGAGGGAGGGAGGGAGGGAGGGAGGGGAGATGGGAGAGAGGGAGGGAGAGAGGGAGGGAGGGAGGGGAGAAAGGGGAGGGGGGAGAGAGGGAGGGAGGGAGGGAGGGAGGGAGGGAGGGAGGGGAGAAAGGGGAGGGGGGAGAGAGGGAGGGAGAGAGGGAGGGAGGGAGTAGCAAACAGCCAGTGTTGCTACATGGTTGGCATGGCAGCGATACTTTGTGGCCCACATGCAGACCAGCAGCAGAGCCAGTCATACACTTACTCACACATTCACTTCTCTGGTCGCTGGAAAATACTGTGTGTGTGTGTGTGTGTGTGTGTGTGTGTGTGTGTGTGTGTGTGTGCTTCTTAAATGTGGTCAGATTTTCCTTAGGGATCAATAAAGTATCTATCTATCTATCTATCTATCTATCTATCTATCTATCTATCTATCTATCTATCTATCTATCTATCTATCTATCTATCTATCTATCTATCTATCTATCTATCTATCTATCTATCTATGCACTTCTATCTGTGTCTATATGCTACTTTTTATGTTTTTCAGAAGAAAATTAGCCTGTATGCCGGCTACATGTAGCACATTTGGTCTCTGTTGTCCATGTTGATTAACGTGTGCTGTTGATTAATACTAGCTGCTAATATTGTCATGATAACTAACAGCTATGCATTGTTATGCCGAACATTTAGACTGCTTGATAAACATGTGAAAGTTCCTTGTTGTCTCTTTAACTATGGTTTATAATCTCAACAAGTTCTTACTTAATTGTTATAGTGTATTGCTAAGTAAATGTAATATGTCGTATTCAACCTAAATCTACAATAAATATGATTTTTAAAGGTCTCATCATTCAGGGGGCAGCACATGCACATACTGGGGTCTTTGGGGAGCGAGTGGGATGGGGGGGGGGGAGGGGGAGAGGGGGGCAGACGGACACATGACCAATGAGGCAATGCAGCAGCTTTAGCTTTGAGAGATAAATTACAAACCAACCAGATTCTACATGTGCGCAGATGTAGAAAGATGAATGTGGGAGGGGAGGGGGGATTTCAATTATTATTTATTTTTGTATTACATATATATATATATATTTTTTTTTTAGGTTGTTTGCGTAATTGGGGCAGGAGGGCATGGGGCCAAAGACACACCATCACCAAAGGCATCACCATCATCATGACATCATCATGACATCATCACAGCACCACCACATGTTGCACGAATGGAGAACACAATGAAGGATTTCATAGTGCATTTTGATTGGATGGATTTTTTTTAAATATAATTTCAGAGGAGAGAGGGGGAGGGGGGGTAGAGAGAGAGGGGAGTGGGGGAGGGGGGGAGTGGATAAAGTAGAGGTTTTTTTTAAAGAAAGCATGTAAAGAGATAGAAGAGGGACACAGAATCATTATAGGTGTCATTGGAACAAGGCAAGTGAGACACAACTACAAGTATGAAACGGCAGCAACAGTTAGTGAATGGGTTGAGATACAGTTTGTTCAGCCCCTCTTTGGTGCTAGCGCTTCAGTTTTTTGGTAAAAATGTACAAAAAACAATGAAAGTATAGACCAAAATCTTGGCCTCGCTTTAATTGTGTGTGCTTTTATCCTAATCTGATTTATTGGCTATCTTGCACTTGTCAGTTAGTTTGGTAAAAGCTAAACGGAACTGGCCACATAAGGTAGGTATTTGTTAATTTTTGGATACATTTGATTTTTTTCTTTTTGTTTTTTTATTTATTCATCTACTACTATTTCAACTTTGTTTTTATTGCTTACACGTTCGAAATAAAGATCAACCAATCAATCAATCAATCAATCAATCAATCAATCAATCAATCAATCAATCAATCAATCAATCAATCAATCAACCAATCAAAAGATCTCGGTGTGCCTGAAGTAAGGTAACAATGCAACCAAATAACAATGTCAATGTCGCCATGTTTTTCCAAGCCAATACTAAACACTTTCTAACACATCTTCTGCAAAGCTCTAGTCTAGTGTTCTCCGGCACCACGTTAACTGCTTCAAACTGACAGAGAATCAATCAGGTGTCTGAAGTGATCACTTCACAGTTGGGCACAGCAGACCACCTGATACCAATTAATGTCTGTTTGGATAATAGCTGAGACCTAAATTGAGGGTGGCTTTAACCTACTGAAAACACACAGTTGATTTTGAGCTAAATAGTACACTTACTTACTGCTAATATAGGTTGCGTTCCGAATCGCATACTTTCTACTATATAGTATGTAGAAAAAAGATTTAGGATGTCCCGATTCTTGTGGCCAGATTTAGGATGGTTAGAAGTACCCGGATGTCCTACTTCATGCGGCCAAGATTGTTGAAAACTGCATCCTATTTGGGCGATTCTGACCCACAATCCAGTGCGCACATGAAGTGACGTCACATCGACGAAGCCTCCATATGAAAACAAACAGGGATGCGACGGATATAAAAGCAAGAGGCAAGATCAAGGCGCAATGTTATGATGAAATAAGAGAGTAAAGTATGTCCCAATAGTATGCCTACTGCATCCTAACTAGATTATTTTTATCGTCGGATGTAGTATGTAGAATAGAAAAAAGAAAGAGTATGCGATTCGGAACGCAACCACAGTCAGTGTGAACGAGAGCAAGACTGTGGTTCAAGTCAGAGAGGTTTAGTTTACATGTAGAGTGTTGTTATTTGATTTTAGATTTTGTATATTTATTAACTTTTTTTAATTTCAAATTTTTATTATTTAAAAAAAAATGTACATGTGGATTCTTGTTGTTTTTAATTTTCTCTATGAATTTTTTTTAATTTAAATTTTTTAAATGTTTTTAATTTGTTTATTATTCGAGGATAAGGCCCTTGAGATGTGGCATCCCATTTTTGAGGGGGGTCCTCAGAATAAACAAACAGTTAGTACTAGTGGTGGGCCGTTATCGGCGTTAACGTGCTGAGTTAACGCAAGACTCTTATCGGCGATAAAAAAAATATCGCCGTTAATCTCTTATTCCACCTCCTGTTCGGCTCAGGGGAGATAATAATAGCCGGGGGCCGTTGTTGACACTTGAGGAGCCTTTATTCTCTCACACACCCGCCGCTCTCTCTCTCCATCACTTGCCCACGACACAATCGGGTATTGGAACGCAGGGTGGGTGTGTGTGGCCACCGGTCGCCACGTGACTATAAGTTTCCAAGTTTTAAACACTTCTATCTCTTCAACGTCACCGTACCCGAATCCTAAATATCCCCTTAGCAGACGCTATATTTCATCGGGGGGAAAACTTTGTTTTGCGCCACAGTTCGGCCGTAATG